>NC_092335.1:226075714-226391071 GCF_046630445.1 Rutidosis leptorrhynchoides
CGGAAATTCCCGGGTCGTCACAAAGAAACCTTTGTTATTTACAGTAGGTTATCTTTCTAAATCAAGGTAATATTCATATTCAAGCTTTGATTCAATTTATATAACTATAACTATCTTAATTCGAGTAATAATCTTACTTGAACTTATTTTTGTGTCATGATTCTATTTCAAGAACTTCCAAGCCATCAAAGAACCTTTGAAGCTCAAGTTATTTTTTCATCATTTCCAGTAGGTTTACCTACTAAACTTGAGGTAGTAATGATGTTCATAACATCATTCGATTCATATACATATAACTACCTTATTCGAAGGTTTAAACTTGTAATCACTAGAACATAGTTTAGTTAATTCTAAACTTGTTCGCAAACAAAAGTTAATCCTTCTAACTTGACTTTTAAAATAAACTAAACACATGTTCTATATCTATATGATATGCTAACTTAATGTTTTAAAACCTGAAAACACGAAAAACACCGTAAAACCGGATATACGCCGTCGTAGTAACACCGCGGGCTGTTTTGGATTAGTTAATTAAAAACTATAATAAATTTTGATTTAAAAGTTGTTCTTCTGGGAAAATGATTTTTCTTATGAACATGAAACTAAATCCAAAAATCATGGTTAAACTCAAAGTGAAAGTATGTTTTCCAAAATGGTCATCCAGACGTCGTTCTTTCGACTGAAATGACTACCTTTACAAAAATGACTTGTAATATGTATTTCTTACTATAAACTTATACTTTTTATGTTTAGATTCATAAACTTAAGTTCAATATGAAACCATAGCAACTTGAATCACTCAAAACGGATTTAAAACGAAGAAGTTATGGGTAAAACAAGATTGGATATTTTTAGCTTGTTGTAACTACGTGAAAATTGGTAACAAATCTATATTAATCATATCCAAGCTAACTCATATTGTATTATACATGTATTCTAATATATTATGTAATCTTGGGATACCATAGACACGTATGCATATGTTTTAATATATCATATCGACCCATGTATATATATTATTTGGAACAACCATAGACACTCTATATGCAGTAATGTTGGAGTTGTGATCTAGCCTGAGACGTATATACACTGGGTCGTGGATTGATTCAAGATAATATATATCAATTTATTTCTGTACATCTAACTGTGGACAACTAGTTGTAGGTTACTAACGAGGACAGCTGACTTAATAAACTTAAATCAGTAAAACGTATTAAAAATGTTGTAAATATATTTTGAACATACTTTGATATATATGTACATATTTGTTATAGGTTCGTGAATCGACCAGTGGCCAAGTCTTGCTTCCCGACGAAGTAAAAATCTGTGAAAGTGAGTTATAGTCTCACTTTTAAAATCTAATATTTTGGGATGAGAATACATGCAGTTTTATAAATGTTTTACGAAATAGACACAAGTTAATGAAACTACATTATATGGGTGAATGATCGAAGCAGAATATGCCCCTTTTTGCTTGGTAACATAAGAATTAGTAAACCGATCTACTAATTGACGCGAATCCTACAGATAGATCTATTGGGCCTAACGAACCCCATCCATGGTTGCGAATGCTTTAGTACTTCGATGTTGTTTTATCATGTCCGATGGATTTCCCAGAATGATAGGGGATATTCTTATATGCATCTTGTTAATGTCGGTTACCAGGTGTTCACCATATGAATGATTTTTATCTCTATGTATGGGATGTATATTGAAATATGAAATCCCGTGGTCTATTATTACAATTTGATAAATATATAGGTTAAACCTATAACTCACCAACATTTTTGTTGACATTTCAAGCATGTTTATTCTCAGGTGATTATTAAGAGCTTCCGCTGTTGCATGCTAATATATGGACAAGATTTGGTGTCAGCATGCTTGTATAATATTGTTTAAAACTGCATTCGAAATTTATTTTGTTGTAACATATTAATATTGTAAACCAATATGTATTGGTAGTGTGTAAGTGTGATATTTTTAGATTATCATTTTTGGATAATCTAGTGGTGTCTTTTTAACCTTGTCGATATAATAAAGGTTATGGTTTGTTTTTAAAATGAATGCAGTCTTTGAAAAACGTCTCATATAGAGGTCAAAACCTCGCAACGAATTCAATTAATATGGAACGTTTATAATCGATATGAATGGGACATTTCAGTTGGTATCAGAGCGTTGGTCTTAGAGAATCAGAATTTTTGCATTAGTGAGTCTTACCGAGTTTGTTAGGATGCATTAGTGAACCTGGACTTCGACCGTGTTTTTCTTTAAAAACGATTGCTTAACATTTTTTGTTGAAAACTATATATATTATTAACATGTAAATATATTAATCTCTTAACGTGTTTGATATTGTGTGATAGATGTCTACCTCTACTACAAATCCCATCGACTCACCTAATAATAATGAAGAGTCGAATATACTTTGGGAAGATTTACAAATTCCTGAAAAGGAACCGGAAGAGGAGGAACCGGAAGAAGAAGAGGTTTCGGAGGAAGAAATATTGATACCTACAGTAAATCGATTAAATAAAAGAAAATCCTCAACCAACGGACCAAAGTTAAAAATGGTCAATGGTGTTTCCGCCGAGGAAGCAAAATATTGGGAAGATTACCAATTTTCCGATGAATCGGATCCCGATGAGGATTCCGATGATGTTATAGAAATTACCTCGACCCAATTTAATAAAGCAAAAGAAAATAATAAGGGAAAAGGTATATAAATAGAGAAACCTGATTCCAACCCCGATGAGCTTTATATGTATCGGCAACCTCCGTATTTCCTAAATTGTAACAATAACCCGAGAACTTCTAAACCACCAGGTTTTTCTAAACCATTGTGGAAAATGATGGCTCGTATTAGAGGAACACCATATATCCTTAGAAAATTAGGAAAACGAACCAAGTTCAAAAAAGAAGAAACCAGTGATTCAGATTAGGGAGTTGTAATCATGTTGTGTATTATATGTATTGTAGTGTGCTTATACTTTTATGTTCTATGTAAAAATTGCTTGTATTGTTTGTTAATTATCTTTTATGAATCTAATCCTTGTCTATTTTACAGTATAAAAACAAAATGGACGTTAAGGGTAGACAACCGAATATTTTAGAAGACCTACCAGAGGATATGATTGAGGAAATCTTGTCTAGAGTCGGTCAGAATTCATCAGCATAATTAGTTATGGCGAAATTAACTTGTCAAACATTTGAAAGACTTTCCAGAAATGCCTTAATTTATAAAAGGCTTTCCTTTGATAGGTGGGGTATATCGCATTGGGGAGACCATAAGTTACGCCGTGTTTTCTTTAAAGCGTTAAATGCGAGGAACCCAAATGCAATTTTACGCTACGGGTTAAGAACCTATTTTGACTCAACATATCCCAACATAGGATTTCATGAGTTAGAAAGAGCTTCTAACATGCAACATAAAGAAGCATGTTATACTTACGGGATAGTGATGTTCGCTTCTCACCAAAGTGAGAAAAAGAACATCGGATTACAACTATTAAATGAAACATTCCCACAGGTGACGGATTAAGTAGTTGGGGTGAGAAACAAGGTTTTTAGATTATTACGGGGCTGTTGGACATTACGAAACCCTCGTCCTTTTGACGACATTACAACATGATGTCTAGCCAATGGTCATAACGGTTACTTTCCACAAGACCAAGGATGGGAAGTCATCTTAGTAAAACCAGAATGCATGACTTGTTTCTGGACTTATGAATTACGTGTCTTTATTTCTTTTGCTGAACAACTTGCATATTAACTAGAATTGCCTTTATAGCTGCCGAGTAGCAAAGTTATTATGTGCTATATTTCATCCTATATGTATAATAGCGGTATTGTAAGTTTGTAAAATATTGTATAAAAATTGAACGCGAAATTTTATTATAATCAGTTTTTTTATATAGAATTGTAGTAGTTGAATTGTATATTAGCTACTAAGTATGAACTTAACGGGTAGGTACTATCCGAATTAAAAACTATAAAACGCTAATATGAAGAAAAAGCTTTTATAAATAAGTTCATACTATGCTACGAAATACTATTGACTACTCTTAAAATTCTATATGATTAACTTAATTCTTTTGGACTATTTTTGAAGGAAATGGCACCGGCGACTCGTCAGAATTTGAACATGAGCGAGGAAGACTTCCGTGTTTTCCTTGCAGCAAACATAACCGCAGCACAGGCTGCGATGCAAAATAACAATAACTCTGGATCTAGCAGTGGAACTAATTTCACAAGAAATCGTGTAGGATGCTCCTACAAAGAATTCACTGCCTGCAAACCTTTGGAATTTGATGGAACCAAGGGTCCAATTGGATAGAAACGGTGGACTGAGAAGGTTGAATCGGTGTTTGCCATAAGTAAATGTACTGAAGAAGACAAAGTAAAGTACGCTACGCATACCTTCACAGGTACGGCGCTAACATGGTGGAATACCTATCTCGAGCAGGTAGGACAAGATGCTGCTTACGCATTACCGTGGTCAGCATTCAAGCAATTGATGAACGAGCAGTATCGTCCCAGAAACGAGGTCAACAAGCTCAAGGTAGAGCTTAGAGGATTACGAATGCAAGGTTTTGATATCACCACGTACGAACGACGATTCACCGAATTGTGCCTATTGTGTCCCAGAACGTTAAAAGACGAAGAAGAGAAGATCGATGCATTTGTAAAATGGTTACCGGAAAGGATTCAAGAAGATGTGAGTTCACACGAGCCCGCCTCCATACAAAAGGCAAGTCGAATGGCTCACAAATTAGTGAACAAGAACGAAGGAAGGATTAAAGAGCAGACGACTGAAGAGGCTAACATGAAACAAGTCAAGAGAAAGTGGGAAGAAAGCAATGACAAGAGTCACCAATACAACAACAACAATCACAACCATAATCGCAATAACTATCCCAACAACCGCAACATCAATCGAAACAACAACTTCAACAAACGTCCTAACAACAACTACAATAACCGTCCCAACAACAATAACAACAACAACAATAGCAACAATAACAATCCCAACAACAATCTCAATAACAACAATGGCAACAAAAACCAAAAACAGTCATGCCAAAGGTGTGAAGAGAATCACCAGGGTAGTCGATACACAACCTGAATGTACCATCCTTCTTTTTGACAAACAAAACAGGAGCTCCCCATGGTGATGTACTTGGTCGTATAAAACTACGCTCTAAAAGTTCTTGTAATTGGCTTTGGAGTTCCTTCATTTCACTGGGTGCAAGTCTGTATGGAGCACGAGCTATTGGTGCAGCTCCTGGTACGAGATCTATTTGAAATTCAACAGATCGGTGTGGAGGCAGTCCAGGTAATTCTTTCGGGGATACATCGGGAAATTCTTTTGCGACGGGAACATCATTGATGTTCTTTTCTTCGGTTTGTACTTTCTCGACATGTGCTAGAACAGCATAGCAACCTTTTCTTAATAGTTTTTGCGCCTTTAAATTAATAATAAGATTTAGCTTTGCATTGCTCTTTTCTCCGTACACCATTAAGGAATTTCCTTTTTCTCGTACAATGCGAATTGCATTTTTGTAACATACGATTTCTGCTCTCTCCTTTTTCAACCAATCCATGCCGATTATCACATCAAAACTCCCTAACTCTACTGGTATCAAATCAATCTTAAATATTTCGCTAACCAAATTAATTTCTCGATTCCGACATATATTATCTGCTGTAATTAATTTACCGTTTGCTAATTCGAGTAAAAATTTGTTATCCAAAGGCGTCAGTGGATAACTTAGTTTAGCACAAAAATCTCTACTCATATAGCTTCTATCCGCACCCGAATCAAATAAAACATAAGCAGATCTATTATCAATAAGAAACGTACCCGTAACAAGCTCTGGGTCTTCCTGCGCTTCTGCCGTATTAATATTGAAAACTCTTCTACAGCCCTGCCCACTAGTATTCCCCTGATTCGGGCAATTTCTACTAATGTGGCCCGGTTTTTCACATGCAAAGCAAACTATGGCGGCATTATCTGTTCCGACATTATTTGTTCTTTTAATTCTGTTAAAATTTGGTCGTAGGCCTCACACTTTGCCGCACTATGACCATTTCTTCTACACCTAGTGCAAAATGTCGTGCTCCACACCGATCTATTGAATTTCAAATAGATCTCGTACCAGGAGCTGCACCAATAGCTCGTGCTCCATACAGACTTGCACCCAGTGAAATGAAGGAACTCCAAAGCTAATTACAAGAACTTTTAGAGCGTGGTTTTATACGACCAAGTACATCACCATGGGGAGCTCCTGTTTTGTTTGTCAAAAAGAAGGATGGTACATTCAGGTTGTGTATCGACTACCGAGAGTTGAACAAACTTACCATCAAAAATCGTTACCCACTACCGAGAATCGACGACTTATTTGATCAACTACAAGGCTCATCGGTTTATTCGAAGATCGATTTACATTCCGGGTATCATCAAATGCGGGTGAAGGAGGATGATATTCCGAAGACTTCTTTCAGGACGCGTTACGGTTATTACGAGTTCATGGTTATGCCGTTTGGGTTGACTAACGCACCAGATGTGTTCATGGACCTCATAAACCGAGTGTATGGACCATACCTTGACAAGTTTGTCATTGTTTTCATCGATGACATACTTATTTACTCAAAGAATGATCAAGAGCACGAAGAACATTTGAGAAAAGTGCTAGAGTTGTTGAGGAAAGAAAAGATATACGCTAAGTTTTCAAAGTGTGCATTTTTGTCATAACCCGACCTTAACCATAAGGACGAATACAATAACATATGATTTCATCGCGAGGTATTGACCTCTATATGCGACATTTTTCAAAAACTGCATTCGTTTTTACAATACAAACCATAGCTTTTATTACAAATACAAGGTTTAAACAACTTAATAATGATTATCGTTTAGCGATAATCTTAGACTTACAAACTTTACATGTGATAATAACAATACGACCTCCAACATATTTTACATTACAAATCCTCCGATATGCAGTTTTATTTTTGACACAAATATGCATACTCAAGATCTTGCTTAAATTCAACATGTTGCAGCGGAAGCTTTTAGTTATCACCTGAGAATAAACATGCTTAAAACGTCAACATAAAGTTGGTGAGATATAGGTTTAATGCCGGCAGCGTTATGAATATAGACCACAAGATTTCATATATAAACGTTTTAATAAAAAATATTCTAAGTTGTTGAGCACTTGATAACCATACTTAACATTTAATCAACGTCGCATATTCCCTTTATTATGAAATCTTACTACACCGTACCAAGTGTAGTTACCGAAACGAAGTACTGTGCAACCGTTGAATACTGGTCATCCAGTTCGGTTGGGGTTGTCAGGCCTGATAGATCTATCAACAGGATTCGCGTTTACAATACCTCATGTAAATAGTAGTTACCAAGTTACAGGGAAGTATGCCAGTGGTACAACTCAACGTAGAATATATATTTTTAATCACTTGTGTCCATAACGTAAATCATAAAATGCATGTATTCTCATCCCGAAATATTTAGAGTTCAAAAGTGGGACTATATACTCACTTTTGCCTTGAAGGTATTTATCACGACTTGGTCTCCGATAGATATCACGAACCTAACCATATATATAATATATCAACATATTTTCTTTTTAAGTAATCGTTATATATATATATACTTTTAATACTTTTAATATTTTCTTAGTCCGTAGTTAGCAGTCTGATGTTAGTGGTCCACAATTAGTTGCTCAATAAAATAAATAAAGACCCCATAGTATTCGTATTGATCAGAATTAATCTTGACCCATGGTACCATGTTGTCAAATGACGTGTTGCGTACATAAAGTACCGTGTTGTCAAATGACGTGTTGCGTACAATCATGAGGTCTTATGATTAATCTTCTCGTGTTGTTTACGGGTGGTCCTGAAATATATAAAATCAAATCATAAGTAAATATATATGAAATACCATATTAATTAGAAATATATGATTAATTTAATTTTTCTCCAAATATTTTCGTAGCTAAACTAGCTTCGCATACCCGATCTTGTTTTAGTCGTAGTTTCTTCATTACAACTCCGTTTTTGTTGGTTAAACTTGCCACTTCCTTGGATCGAGTCAAATTTTAAGAATATGAACTGAAAATACCTTAGGTTGTATTCGAAATCACAGGTTATAGGTCAAACTTTGGTGAAACTTATGAAAGTGATCATTTTCCATCATAAAAACAACATTTAATGATCATTTTTCTAAAAATACTTACACTTTGAGTTAAACCATGAAATTTTTATGTGTTAACATATTCATAAGAAATATCATTTTTCTAGAATATGAACTTCCAATTCAAAGCTTAAGATGGTTTTTAATTATCCAACCCAAAACAGCCCCCGGTTGCACTCCGACGACGTAGATTCAGTTTTTAAGGTGTTCTTTGTAAAACCAAGTTATATCTTGTTAAGTTAGCATATCATTATGATATATTACAGGTATTGAAGTGTTTTAAAAGTCAAGTTAGAAGGATCTATTTAGTTTGCGAACAAGTTTGAAATCATTCAAACTATGTTCTTGTTGTTAAAATTTTATACCACAAAATAAGATAGCTATATGAATATGAATTGAATAAGATTGTGAATAGGGTTACTACCTCAAGTTACTTGGACAAAGTTACTGTAAGAGATGAGAAAAATCTTAGAATCAAAAGAGTGGTGGAGTTGGATTGAAAGGTTGGAAGTAAACTTGTATTTTTGGAAGGATTATTGAAGTGTTCTTGTATGGTTTTTCTTATGATGATTAAGGGTTGTTTTTGAAGCTAAATGATGGGGAAAATGCTTGGAGATGATCAAGTATGAAGTTAAGAGTATTTTGAGAGAGAAATGGGAGTGTAAGTATGAGAAAATGGGGTGAAGAAATGGTGTTCATTCATAAAAACGTTTTTAGTTTATAAAGAAAGAAAAGATTCCTAATTTTGTTATTTTGTATAAAAATCTATGCTAGCTTCCAATTCTAATTACCTCTCCTTGAGGGCATGAACAAGGGCTGATTAGGTGTTGATTAGAATGTTGATTTGATGTGTATAAACCAATAGTAAATACGTATAGAAGCTGGGTATGATACGGGTACATATACCCTAGATGTACGTATAGAAATCTTGAGAAAACGGAACGAGGATTCAAATATAGCTATCTTTTGTAAATATACTTATATTGTTTTATGTATATAAATCCTTTAAAAGTGATAAAATACATATCTATACGATACATGTATAAGCATTATAAGTTTTAAGTATTTAAGTCGAAGAACGTCACATATAGTTATCGTTTTGAAAACTTAAGTTAGTAGTCTCAAAATATACTTATAACTCATTGTTATTAGTACACAATGAGATGTTAAAACATTCTTAGATCATGTTAAATATATAAAAATACATATATATACACAAACGTATAATTATCGTATGTTATATAGTTCGTGATATCATCGGTCAAATTGGACGGTCAAACGTTGTGTAAAACTCTTTTCAAAAACATAAGTCTCAACAATTTAGATTGCTTATCATGTTGGTAAGGTTTAATTTATGTAAATATTAATCTTATAAGTGTAAAACGATCGGAAAAATCTGGGTCGTTACAGTACCTACCCGTTAAATAAATTTCGTCCCGAAATTTTAAAGTTGTACCTATTTTGCGTTCTCGGGAAACAAATGTGGGTACTTTTGTTTCATCTAATCCTCTCGTTCCCAAGTAAACTCGGGACCTCTTCGAGCATTCCAACGAACCTTGACGATTGGTATGTTGCTCTGCTTGAGTTGTTTAACTTCACGGTCCATGATTTCGACTGGTTCTTCTATGAATTGTAGTTTCTCGTCGACTTGGATTTCTTCAAGAGGAATGGTGAGATCTTCCTTTGTAAGACATTTCTTGAGGTTTTTGACGTGAAATGAATTATGTACCCCGACGAGTTGTTGTGGTAACTCGAGTCGATAAGCTATCGGTCCAATGCGTTCGATGATCTTGAACGGGCCTACATACCTTGGGTTCAGTTTACCCCTTTTTCCAAAACGTATTACACCTTTCCAAGGTGACACCTTTAGCATAACCATGTCACCGATCTGAAATTCTAATGGTTTCCTTCGGACATCCGCGTAGCTCTTTTGGCGACTACGGGCTGTTTTCAATCTCTCCTTGATTTGCACTATCTTCTCAGTAGTTTCATGGATGATCTCGGGACCAGTTAATTGTCGATCTCCTACTTCATTCCAACAGATAGGGGATCTACACTTCCTTCCATACAGTGCTTCGAATGGTGCAGCTTTAATGCTCGCATGATAACTATTATTATACGAGAATTCTGCTAATGGTAGATATTTATCCCATCCGTTTCCAAAATCGATCACACATGCCCTGAGCATGTCTTCAAGAGTCTGAATTGTTCTTTCACTCTGCCCGTCAGTTTGCGGATGATATGCGGTGCTCATATCCAAACAGGTTCCCAGGGCCTCCTGTAGTGATTGCCAAAACTTTGATGTAAATCTACTATCACGATCAGATATAATGGAAATAGGTATTCCATGCCTTGAAACAATTTCCTTTATGTACAGTCGTAATAGTTTCTCCATTCTATCTGTTTCCTTTATAGGCAATAAATGTGCAGATTTGGTGAGACAATCAACTATTACCCAAATGGTGTCATAACCCCATACAGTCTTAGGTAACTTTGTGATGAAATCCATGGTAATACCATCCCATTTCCATTCTGGGATTTCTGGTTGTTGAAGTAACCCTGACGGCTTCTGGTGTTCTGCTTTAACTTTAGAACAAGTTAAACATTCCCCAACATACGTTGCAACGTCTGTCTTTAAATTAGGCCACCAATAATGCGTCTTAAGATCTTGGTACATCTTTCCAACTCCAGGATGTATCGAGTATCTTGTCTTGTGCGCCTCATTCAATATCAACTTCCTTAATCCACCCAACTTCGGTACCCAAATACGGTTTGCAAAATATCGAATTTCGTCTTCTCGTATAACGAGTTGCTTCTCATACTTCTTCATTATTTCATTTCCTATGTTTTCTTTAGTAAGAGCTTCTCGTTGAGCCTCTTTGATTTGTGAGTTGAGATTCATGCGAATTTTTATGTTCATCGCTCGTACTCGAATTGGTTCCCGTTCCTTTCTGCTTAAAGCGTCGGCCACTACATTCGCTTTCCCGGGATGATAGCGAATCTCACAATCGTAGTCGTTTATCAGCTCGACCCACCTACGTTGCCTCATGTTCAGCTGTTTCTGATCGAAGATATGTTGAAGGCTTTTATGATCGGTAAACACAGTGCATTTAACCCCATATAAGTAGTGTCTCCATATCTTCAATGCAAACACTACTGCTCCCAGTTCTAAATCATGTGTCGTATAATTCCGCTCATGAATCTTCAATTGTCGGGATGCGTATGCTATAACTTTCTTCCGTTGCATAAGGACGCAACCAAAACCTTGTCGTGAAGCGTCACAATATATCTTAAAATTATCGTTCCCTTCAGGTAACGATAAAATAGGTGCTGTAGTCAACTTCTTCTTCAGTAATTGAAATGCACTCTCCTGCTCAGAAGTCCATTCGTACTTCTTCCCTTTTTGTGTTAACGCTGTTAATGGTTTAGCTATTCGGGAAAAATCTTGAATAAACCTTCTATAATAACCAGCTAAACCCAAAAATTGGCGTATCTGCGTTGGTGTCTTAGGAGTCTCCCATTTTTCAATGGCCTCAATTTTAGCTGGGTCAACCTGAATTCCTTTGCTACTAACAACATGGCCAAGAAATTGCACTTATTTCAACCAAAACGCACACTTAGAAAATTTGGCGTATAATTGTTCTTTTCTTAACAATTCTAATACCAATCTTAAATGCTGCTCATGCTCTTGCTCACTCTTGGAATAGATAAGAATATCGTCAATGAAAACGATAACAAACTTATCTAAATACGAACTACAAACTCGATTCATGAGGTCCATGAATACAGCTGGCGCATTAGTCAACCCAAACGGCATGACCAAAAATTCATAATGACCGTAGCGTGTCCGAAAAGCAGTTTTCGGAATATCTTCTTCTTTGACGCGTAGTTGATGATAGCCCGACCTTAGGTCGATTTTTGAGTAAACACATGATCCTTGCAATTGATCAAATAAGTCATCAATTCTCGGTAGTGGATACCGATTCTTGATAGTTAACTTATTTAATTCACGATAATCTATACACATTCGAAAAGATCCATCTTTCTTCTTGACGAATAAAATCGGAGCTCCCCACGGTGAAGTGCTCGGTCGAATGAAACCACGGTCCAGTAATTCTTGTAACTGGCTTTGTAACTCTTTCATCTCAGATGGTGCAAGTCTATATGGAGCACGAGCCACTGGTGCAGCTCCTGGTACTAGATCTATTTGAAATTCTACAGATCTAAATGGAGGTAATCCCAGCAACTCTTCCGGAAATACTTCAGGAAAATCTCTTGCCACACGCACGTCGTTGATGCTCTTTACTTTTTCCTTCGTTTCAACTTTATTAACATGTGCTAGGATAGCATAGCACCCTTTCTTCAAGCACTTTTGAGCTTTCAAACAACTAATGAGTTTTAGCTTTGAGTTACCCTTCTCTCCATAAATCATTAATGGCGTTCTATCCTTACGAGGAATGCGAATTGCCTTCTTGGCGCACACAACTTCAGCTCCTATTTTGGACATCCAGTCCATGCCGACTATTACATCAAAACTTCCTAATTCTACGGGTATCAAATCAATCTTAAATGTTTCTCCGGCTAAATTTATTTTACAATCACGGCAAATTTTATCGGCTTTAATTAGTTTACCATTAGCTAACTCAATCATGTACTTAGCATCTAGAGGTAATGATGAACAATTCAATTTAGCGTGAAAGTCTCTACACACGTAACTTCTATCAGCACCAGTATCAAATATAATAGATGCGGATAAGTTATTAATGGTAAACGTACCCGTAACAAGCTCCGGGTCTTCATACACCTCTCTAGCATTAATAACAAATGCTCTTCCACGTGCAGATCCGTTATTCTTCTCTGGATTCGGGCACTGACTCTTATAATGACCCTGTTTCCCACACCCATAACAAGTAACAGTGGCCAAGGCAGTTCTATTTGCATTGGTGGCAGGAGTCTTGGTACCGTTTGTATTTGTAGTGGGAACCCTACAATCTTCATCAAGATGACCTTTTCGATTACATTTGTTGCACACCACATTACAATAACCAGAGTGATGTTTGTGGCATCTGTTACATAAAGGATTTCGTCCTTTGTAACCTGAGTTTGAACCGCTACCCGCACCTTGCGTGGTTTCTTGTTTCTTGTTAGATTGTTGATGATTATCTTCCCACTTTCTTTTATTTCCCGATGTCTTGACATCGGTGTTCTTATCCAGAATAATCTGGTCCATCAACTCGTTCGCCATGGTGATAGCTTCATGAATAGTCTTGGGTTTGGATGCTGTAACATTTGCCTTGACCTTTTTAGGCAAACCGTCTTTGTACAGTTCAATCTTCCGTTCTTCGGTTGGTACCAATTCGGGACATAGCAAAGCTAATTCCATGAATCGCTGATTATAGTTGGTGAGTTCAGTACCAACAACTTTCAGGCTTCGTAATTCAGCTTCCAACTTCCTAACCTCATTCCTTGGACAATATTCGTTGATTAGCATTGTTTTGAATTCTTCCCAAGGAGTATCATAAGCTACATCTCCTCCTACGGCCTTCACATAGTTTTTCCACCACGTGAGTGCACTATCTTGTAGGGTGCACGATGTATACTTGGTCATGTCCTTCTCAATACAACCACTGATTTTAAACACAGACTCAATCTTTTCGATCCACCGAGTTAAACCAACCAGTCCTTCTGTTCCACTGAATGATGAGGGCTTGCAACCTTGAAAAGTTTTGTAAGTGCACCCCACACGAGGATTTGGGTTAACTGCAGCACCTCTTGCAGCCTCGACCCATAACATTCTGTCGTTCACTCGCTGATTGATGAGTTCCTGGATTTCTTGTTCCGTCATTCGGTTCAATCGCGCCATAATCTTCAACAAGAATGAAAAAAAAAAAAAAAAAATTATTCACATGGAATATTATAGACGTAGTATGTATTTACAGTACATCATAGCTTATTAATAATATGAACCAGTTATTATTATAAAAGCCTTTTCTTCTTATTAGCGTTTTATAATTATATCTAGGGTAGTACCTACCCGTTAAAGTTCATACTTAATAGCTTAGTACAAAAATCAATTACTACCACCCAAATAATACTTAACCATGGAAAATTATTGCATTTCACACTTCACCATTTTACATATGCTTATCTTACATCAAACATTAAGCAAACCACACTAGTAATATTATAAAAAACATTATATGATCCCATGGTTTAAAACAACAGCGCATCATTTAACCCAAAGCGTTTGTGTTCAAAGAAATCGCTTAAAGATTATCTTGGTTGTCTCCCTGCGTTTTGGCTGAGGAACCGAAGAACTGGATGTCGGGGTAGGACTAATAGGAATAGCGGGAATAGGTGTGGAAGTATCTGGTGGAGTTGGTGCCACAACATCCTCTCTAGACTCGGGATTTGGATTTTCCATTTCAGTAGCCTTTCGTTTCTTTCCTCGTTCGAACTTGTCTTTCGTAATTTCCTGTATTTCTTCCTCCTCAGGATCACTTTCTGGTTCCTCTTCAATTGATTCATCCGGAACTTGTGAGTCTTCCCCAAAGGTGTCGTTTTCATCATCGGATAGGTTAATAACTGGAACACCATCTGAAGATTCTGGTTCGGAGTCGCTGAATGTGATAATAAGTTCTAAGCCAGACATCTATCACATAACAACTAGCACGTTAATACCACATAATATTTACATATTAATTTTTAACCAACAAGGATAAGCAATAGTTTTTGAAATCAAACACGGTCAAAGTCCAGACTCACTAATGCATCCTAACAAACTCGATAAGACACACTAATGCAAATTTTCTGGTTCTCTAAGACCAACGCTCTGATACCACATGTCATAACCCGACCTTAACCATAAGGACGAATACAATAACATATGATTTCATCGCGAGGTATTGACCTCTATATGCGACATTTTTCAAAAACTGCATTCGTTTTTACAATACAAACCATAGCTTTTATTACAAATACAAGGTTTAAACAACTTAATAATGATTATCGTTTAGCGATAATCTTAGACTTACAAACTTTACATGTGATAATAACAATACGACCTCCAACATATTTTACTTTTCAAATCCTCCGATATGCAGTTTTATTTTTGACACAAATATGCATACTCAAGATCTTGCTTAAATTCAACATGTTGCAGCGGAAGCTTTTAGTTATCACCTGAGAATAAACATGCTTAAAACGTCAACATAAAGTTGGTGAGATATAGGTTTAATGTCGGCAGCGTTATGAATATAGACCACAAGATTTCATATATAAACGTTTTAATAAAAAATATTCTAAGTTGTTGAGCACTTGATAACCATACTTAACATTTAATCAACGTCGCATATTCCCTTTATTATGAAATCTTACTACACCGTACCAAGTGTAGTTACCGAAACGAAGTACTGTGCAACCGTTGAATACTGGTCGTCCAGTCCGGTTGGGGTTGTCAGGCCCGATAGATCTATCAACAGGATTCGCGTTTACAATACCTCATGTAAATAGTAGTTACCAAGTTACAGGGAAGTATGCCAGTGGTACAACTCAACGTAGAATATATATTTTTAATCACTTGTGTCCATAACGTAAATCATAAAATGCATGTATTCTCATCCCGAAATATTTAGAGTTTAAAAGTGGGACTATATACTCACTTTTGCCTTGAAGGTATTTATCACGACTTGGTCTCCGATAGATATCATGAACCTAACCATATATATAATATATCAACATATTTTCTTTTTAAGTAATCGTTATATATATATACTTTTAATACTTTTAATATTTTCTTAGTCCGTAGTTAGCAGTCCGATGTTAGTGGTCCACAATTAGTTGCTCAATAAAATAAATAAAGACCCCATAGTATTCGTATTGATCAGAATTAATCTTGACCCATGGTACCATGTTGTCAAATGACGTGTTGCGTACATAAAGTACCGTGTTGTCAAATGACGTGTTGCGTACAATCATGAGGTCTTATGATTAATCTTCTCGTGTTGTTTACGGGTGGTCCTGAAATATATAAAATCAAATCATAAGTAAATATATATGAAATACCATATTAATTAGAAATATATGATTAATTTAATTTTTCTCCAAATATTTTCGTAGCTAAACTAGCTTCGCATACCCGATCTTGTTTTAGTCGTAGTTTCTTCATTACAACTCCGTTTTTGTTGGTTCAACTTGCCACTTCCTTGGATCGAGTCAAATTTTAAGAATATGAACTGAAAATACCTTAGGTTGTATTCTAAATCACAGGTTATAGGTCAAACTTTGGTGAAACTTATGAAAGTGATCATTTTCCATCATAAAAGCAACATTTAATGATCATTTTTCTAAAAATACTTACACTTTGAGTTAAACCATGAAATTTTTATGTGTTAACATATTCATAAGAAATATCATTTTTCCAGAATATGAACTTCCAATTCAAAGCTTAAGATGGTTTTTAATTATCCAACCCAAAACAGCCCCCGGTTGCACTCCGACGACGTAGATTCAGTTTTTAAGGTGTTCTTTGTAAAACCAAGTTATATCTTGTTAAGTTAGCATATCATTATGATATATTACAGGTCTTGAAGTGTTTTAAAAGTCAAGTTAGAAGGATCTATTTAGTTTGCGAACAAGTTTGAAATCATTCAAACTATGTTCTTGTTGTTAAAATTTTATACCACAAAATAAGATAGCTATATGAATATGAATTGAATAAGATTATGAATAGGGTTACTACCTCAAGTTACTTGGGCAAAGTTACTGTAAGAGATGAGAAAAATCTTAGAATCAAAAGAGTGGTGGAGTTGGATTGAAAGGTTGGAAGTAAACTTGTATTTTTGGAAGGATTATTGAAGTGTTCTTGTATGGTTTTTCTTATGATGATTAAGGGTTGTTTTTGAAGCTAAATGATGGGGAAAATGCTTGGAGATGATCAAGTATGAAGTTAAGAGTATTTTGAGAGAGAAATGGGAGTGTAAGTATGAGAAAATGGGGTGAAGAAATGGTGTTCATTCATAAAAACGTTTTTAGTTTATAAAGAAAGAAAAGATTCCTAATTTTGTTATTTTGTATAAAAATCTATGCTAGCTTCCAATTCTAATTACCTCTCCTTGAGGGCATGAACAAGGGCTGATTAGGTTTTGATTAGAATTTTGATTTGATGTGTATAAACCAATAGTAAATACGTATAGAAGCTGGGTATGATACGGGTACATATACCCTAGATGTACGTATAAAAATCTTGAGAAAACGGAACGAGGATTCAAATATAGCTATCTTTTGTAAATATACTTATATTGTTTTATGTATATAAATCCTTTAAAAGTGATAAAATACATATCTATACGATACATGTATAAGCATTATAAGTTTTAAGTATTTAAGTCGAAGAACGTCACATATAGTTATCGTTTTGAAAACTTAAGTTAGTAGTCTCAAAATATACTTATAACTCATTGTTATTAGTACACAATGAGATGTTAAAACATTCTTAGATCATGTTAAATATTTAAAAATACATATATATACACAAACGTATAATTATCGTATGTTATATAGTTCGTGATATAATCGGTCAAATTGGACGGTCAAACGTTGTGTAAAACTCTTTTCAAAAACATAAGTCTCAACAATTTAGATTGCTTATCATGTTGGTAAGGTTTAATTTATGTAAATATTAATCTTATAAGTGTAAAACGATCGGAAAAATCCGGGTCGTTACAATTTTGGTTGGAAGAAGTTCAATTACTCGGTCACATAGTGAACAAAGAAGGTATTCAAGTGGATCCGGCAAAGATTAAAACCTTTGAAAAGTGGGAAACCCCGAAAACTCCGAAGCATATACGCCAATTTTTAGGACTGGCTGGTTACTACAGAAGGTTCATCCAAGATTTTTCCAAAATAGCAAAACCCTTGACTGCATTAACGCATAAAGGGAAGAAATTTGAATGGAAGGATGAACAGGAGAAAGCGTTTCAATTGTTGAAGAAAAAGTTAACTACGGCACCTATATTGTCATTGCCTGAAGGGAATGATGATTTTGTGATATATTGTGATGCCTCAAAGCAAGGTCTCGGTTGTGTATTAATGCAACGAACGAAGGTAATTGCTTATGCGTCCAGACAATTAAAGATTCACGAGCAAAATTATACGACTCATGATTTGGAATTGGACGTCGTTGTTTTTGCATTAAAGACTTGGAGGCACTACTTATATCGGGTCAAAAATATTATATATACCGACCACAAAAGTCTCCAACACATATTTAATCAGAAACAACTGAACATGAGGCAGAATAGGTGGATTGAATTGTTGAATGATTATGACTTTGAGATTCGTTACCACCCGGGGAAGGCGAATGTGGTAGTCGACGCTTTGAGTAGAAAGGACAGAGAACCTATACGGGTAAAAGCTATGAATATAGTTATTCATACTAACCTTACTACTCAAATAAAGGAGGCGCAGCAGGGAGTTGTAAAAGAAGGAAAGTTGAAGAATGAAATACCCAAAGGATCGGAGAAACATCTTAATATTCGGGAAGACGGAACCCGGTATAGGGCTGAAAGAATTTGGGTACCAAAGTTTGGAGATGTGAGAGAAAATGTACTTAAGGAAGCACATAAAACCAGATATTCAATACATCCCGGAGCGGGGAAGATGTACACAGATCTCAAGAAACACTTTTGGTGGTCGGGTATGAAAGCTGATATTGCTAAATACGTAGGAGAATGTTTGATGTGTTCTAAGGTCAAAGCTGAACATCAGAAACCATTAGGTCTACTTCAATAACCTGAAATCCCGAAATGGAAATGGGAAAACATTACCATGGATTTCATTACTAAATTGCCAAGGACTGCAAGTGGTTATGATACAATTTGGGTAATAGTCGATCGTCTTACCAAGTCAGCACAGTTTATGCCAATGAGAGAAGATGATAAAATAGAGAAGTTGGCGCGATTATACTTGAAGGAAGTTGTCTCCAGACATGGAATACCAGTCTCTATTATCTCAGATAGGGATGGCAGATTTGTTTCAAGATTTTGGCAGACATTGCAACAAGCATTGGGGACTCGTCTAGACATGAGTACTGCTTAACATCTGATGTGAAGCGAGGTGTATATAAAATAGTTATTATTTTACTAGGAAAACACTATTAAATACGATACAATTTTACACAAGATATTTATTTATTTATAGAATGGATATACTTAAACCTTGCTACAACACTTATAGGCAGTGTACCTAATCGTACAGTAGTGTAGTTTTTAGTAAGTCCGGTTCGTTCCACAGGGAAATCTTTAAACAAAGCTCAACGCTATATTAGTTTACTTTTATAAAAATACAAATATATATATAAGTAATATTATTATTATAAAGGGGGGTTTTTACCGTTTAATGACCGGTTTGTCGATTTTAAAACTTTAGTCGCAGTTAAAACCTAATGTAAAATATAAATACAAGACTAAAATTAAAGCGTAAAGTAAATAACGATAATGAAATTGCGATTAAATAACAATAAATAAAAGTGCGATAATTAGAAGTTCAATTAAATATAAAATAAAGGAAATTAAATATGAAATAAAAGAATTATGCTTATTTAAACTTCCGTAATCATGATGTTTGACGTGTTGATTTTAGTTTTATGCCCATGGGTTAATTGTCCTTTGTCCTGGATTATTCAATATGTCCGTCTGGTTTTTGTCCATAACAGTCCATCAGTCATAAATATAAATTGCAAGTGTCCTTGTCAAATTATTATTATACCCGAAGTTAAATATTCCAACTAATTGGGGATTCGAATTGTAACAAGGTTTTAATACTTTGTTTAATGAATACACCAGGTTATCGACTGCGTGTAAACCAAGGTTTTACTACTTTGTTAACAATTACACCAATTACCCTTGAATGTAATTTCACCCCTGTTTTGATTATTCTAGTGGCTATTAATCCATTCCCGTGTCCGGTTAAATGAACGATTATTCGTACATATAAATACCCCGCCCATCGTGTCCGATCGAGTGTATATGGTAATTTATAGGGACGCCCAATTGTAAATCTTTATATTAACATTAACAAACTTTCATTTAGTTAAACAAATATAAAGCCCATTAATAGCCCATAGTCTAATTTCCACAAGTGTCGTTCTTTTATCCAAACCCCAATTATGGTACAAAGCCCAATTACCCAATTTTAGTAATTAGCCTAACATCATGATTACTTCGTTTTAAATAAGCATAATAATAACTTAGCTACGAGACATTAATATAAAAAGGTTGAACATAACTTACAATGATTAAAAATAGCGTAGCGTTACACGGACAGAATTTCGACTTACACCCTTACAACATTCGCTAACATACCCTTATTATTAGAATTATAATTAAAATTAAAATATAAATTATAAATATAAATATATTTACGTATGAAGAGGAAGAAAAAAAAAGATGATTAAAACTCGGCAGAAAACTGGCTTTATATAGGACTTGACCAGCAATTTCACTCCATGCGACTCGCATGGATTTGTGCTTCTGGCCATGCGAGTCGCATGGCCACCCTGGATCCAGCCAAATTGCTTTGTTTTCTTCTTGCCGACGTAATATAATAATAATAATATATATAATATATAATTATATATAATTATATATATATTATATTATATTCTTGTGCATAGTAGACTAGATATTTTTGGTCCGTTGCGTCGGGCGTTTCTTCTTGGCTCAGGTCCCGGTTCCGGATTTTCGGACGTCTTCGCGTATTATTTTATATCGTGTACTTTGCGTTTTGTAACTTGTACTCTTGTCATTTTGAGACGTTCCTCATCAATATTTTGAACCTTTTTAGTTGTATCTTGTACTTTTTAGCTCTTTGGACCTTTTTGTCTTCAATTTGTCGATTCTGCCTTTTGTCTTCACTTTTTAATATTTAAACGAATATTGCTTGTAAATCGAACAGTACCAACTAAAATCTTGTCTTTCTTGAGAAATAATGCTATGAAATATATGTTCGTTTTTAGCATTATCAAATATTCCCACACTTGAGCGTTGCTTGTCCTCAAGCAATATTGTCTTGAAATACTAGAATCACTTCTTTATTCTTCACACTTTGTACATCAGTGATTTCAATACGGCGGTATGAACAATGGTAGTAACGATGTGGTTTACAGTCCCACATGACTATAAAAATTTAGATCCATTAAGGAAATTGGATCTTTATGAAAACATTTGATCTTTCGAAATCTAGTTTTTACCCTAGATAAGTTTTCCGGAATAACCCTTTACCGGTGTTTGCAAAATATTTTTGTGGGTTTGGTGGGTTTCAGATTTGAAAATTTTAGCTCAAAACTTGCGGTTTTGTGTCACCCACTTGCTAACCTTGTATTTGGAAAGCAACACGTCCAGTTTACTTGTTCCGTATATTACCTTTCGGCAAACTACCGTCCGGTTGTAAAGGAAAGCGTTGAACAAGCAACTGTTAAGGCAATGTCCCGTGACATGCTTTTGATTATGGTCTATAACGTGTCGGACGCAATTACTATCCTTGGTAGGAGCAATAGCAAAGCTCACCCTTATAATTTATCGGTTTGGCACAAGGTCCTGTCTTTGACCATGCTATGCAACCACCGTTCTTACGGTTGACACCCGATTTGGTTCAGGTGACCTAATGAATTCCAGGTGAATTCCTAGGATTTTACGTTCAATGGTAATGAACGCATTGAAAATAGGGTTTTCAGAAAACAAATCGGTTTGTATTTTTGATCAAAATATTTTCTCGTTCAAGCTCGAGTTTAGATATCATTGAATTCCATGAGTTTGTAATTCTCAATCTTTAAGGTCAATCTCTAGGATTGAGTAATATCAGTCTTAAAAGCTGATTTTTAATCTTTAAGGAGATTATCCTTTCTGGGAATCTGATTCATTAGTCTTATCCAGCTAATTTGCATGGTGCCTCCCCATTGTACGAGATAAATCCTTCTCATGGTTAGGATAAATCTGACCACTTGGCGACCCTGTTTAATGCTGAGGTCCGTGGATTTCCTGCTGATTTTAGTGATGACTTTTCTAGATTTTTCGTCAACCTACAGCTGGTCTGAACGACAACTTCATGACCTAAATCAAGAAGCGCGTGTCTTTTTCGGAAGACTTTACTTCCTTTTAATGATGGAATTGATTCATCGTGTAGATCCATCTCTTCTTTTCTTTCATCGGGTAAAACAGTTTAGTTTAGTTCAAAGCAAAAGTATTTTCAGTTATTTGTTACAGATATATGTGGCATATGTTTAAAATAACTTGGTAAATTTTCCCACACTTGGCTTTTATTTTCCTTTTTATCGTTCTCTATTCCATTTTAAATGAATTTTAACATTTTAGTTTGTTTCTCAATTTATGTCCTTTCCGAGGTAACAATAATTTCGGTGTTAAAACCTAGTTTTATCGTTCATAAATATGTATAAACATGATTTGAATTCATTTAATTGAAAAATTTTACTAGAATTGGGTAGTCAGTATATAAGACTAGGGCTGTTCTTTTTTATCAGAGAGCACTAGATTCTAATACAACTACTGCTTTACTAGTATTTTTAATGGTAACCAAGTGTTTAATATAAAAATTTTAAAATCCGAAAGAATTTAACCCCTTCCCACACTTAAGATCTTGCAATGCCCTCATTTGCAAGAAATCAGTAACAATTTAAATTATTGAGGGTGATTTGTGTGAAAATGATTAAATTTTTACCAAAGTTTCCAAATATATTGGCGTTTGTTTGCTGAATGATAAATGGTGCACATCATTTGTTCATTCCGTCTTGTTGCTATTTCACATATATTTTTCATCTTGTCGTCAAAATTTGTTGCTTTTGCTGAACTTAATGCCAGTCTTTGAAAATGCGTTGTTTTACCCTGTTTTGTGCATAAAAGAGAATACATACAATACAAATATAATCATACATGCAATTTGAAATGGAACTTTGGCATCCCACTTTCAAACTATAAGAAAAATATTAGTACACAATAATAATAAGAATATCAAACATTACATAAACGTAATAAAATGTTAAGTGTTTAAAATAAAAATAAAAATTACCAACTTATCTCTACTGATCAGGAGGTGGGTTAGGAGGATAATTAGGATAGGGATCCCAATTCATGTTCGCGTCCGGGTTCCATGGCTGATTATAGGTGAACTGGTATGCTGCGTCATAATCATATGAATCATAGGGTGGTCTCATTTCTGGCTGATGTGCGGGATAATATGCGGGTCGGGTCGGATAATACATCTCGCCAGGCTGCAACTGGCTTATAATTTGGCGCTGATGATAATCCCATCGGCCATGCTCTCGTTGCCGGGAATGCTCGTAGTCATTCCGACGTTGCCATGCCTCGTACTGCATATGCCTATCATAGTTCGTCATGTATTCATCCTCCATACGAACGCCTAAATCAAGAGCAGTCTCCCGAACAACTCCTATTATGTTGTTCGCCTCCTCCATCTCGTCATCCGAACCTCTTTCTACCTGTCGCTGAGGTCCCTCGTATCGATATACCCGACCACGTCTCATCAATAATACCCTTGCACCGTGATAAAGGTTTGAACTTATAGTTTCACCTCCGTCCTCTATTTCGTTCATTGGACCCCCTTGGTGCTTATCCACACCTAAATACTCTCCAATGAGAGTAATGAAAATACCACCACCTATAATACTCCCCGATTTCATCCCCGAAACTACATTAGCGAGATAATAACCAACACAATAGGGAATGTTAACGAAACTCCTCGGGTCTCTAATACACTTGAGGTAGAACAAATCGTTTACGGTCAATTTCTCCTTATTTCTTCCCCTTTGTGTAATTGTGTTTGCTAAGAATCTATGAATCACCCGGAGTTCAGCTCTGTCTATATCTAAGTATGTATGATTTCCACTTGCGTGAAATTCATTAAAGTGGGACATACGCCTCCAGATGGTGTTAATATCAAATTCCCTATCTACCCTTTCTCCTTGGGCAATCAGGCTATTACAGTCGGGGCTCAAAAGTTCAGCAGGGGTGTAAATCTGTAAGGCCCTAGCTAAATCTATCATGGACATTCTGTACATGCGTCCACCTAACAGAAATCTAATAAAGCTTCTATCATCTATCCTCCTAACATCACTGTTTAACTTAATAGTACTAAGTAATTCTATACACCATTCCCTATATATGGTTCTACGAATGGAAAATAGGCGCATCCAATCGTTAAACTGAGAATTACCATACCTTTGCACCAATAATTCCCGAATCGGTTCGGCAAGGTCAACTGTTTCCAAAGGTACCCAGTCAATTGCCCTTGGCATTTCAACAACCTTAAAGTAGAGAATGTGCATGTTCTTTTGATAATCTGGATACTCTATCCAACATCGATCAAATCTCAGATTTGGGTGTAACTGATCTTCATTAATGTCTAAGCTCAGAATCCTTTGATGTGGAGCGAATTGACGAAACTGATTCATGAATAATTGATCTTGATCGTGATATGGAATATGTTGCTCCTCCTGTTCTTCTTCTTCTTGTTGCATATGTTGTTCTTGTTCATGAAACATTTCCGGTTCGGGCTCTGGTTGCCTGGACGATGATGCTCCTGAACCTCCAGTATCGGCTCTCTGTAAAACACATTAAACACAAAAATTGTGCATCCAAATATGCATTAGTGTTAGCAAAATAATAACTTGAAACAATTATGATGACATGTTCAATTCATAACACATTTTATACACATTTTCTTAACAATAACAATTCTACATTTTTACATACGAAAATGTGTACAATGTTTTATCACATTTAAACTCTTAAACATGTCAACAATAAACATTATAGCAATTAAACACTTGTTACATGGCATTCAAATCAAACTAGTGCTCATTTTCATATTTTTGTCAAGTCTACACTTTGTCAAATAAACATATACGAAAAATGTACATCAAGTTCATAAGCATTTATCTCAAATAACATGCCAAAATAATCACTACTAGCAATGAAACAAGTTTCAAATGGCCTTTATATCAAATTATCCAAGTTCATGAATTTTTAGACTTAAAAAGTCCACTTTAATTCTCAAAAACATGTTTAGGCTCAAAGTTTGGATCAATTAACTACCTAAACATGTTACACTACTTAATTTAGCAACAATTCATGACAAAAATCGGCCATAACCTGTTTATATCAAAAAGCCCCAAATTGCTCAAGAACACAAACCCTAGATTCTTAAAAATTTGAAGTTTTTAGCTTCAATTCATGTTAAATAGCTTCTATCTAGGATATACATGCATAATATAACAACAATTTAGCTCTAATTACACCTAAATTTAACAAAATCAAAATATAAAATTTCTAGCTCAAGAACACAAAAATTCGAATTTAAAGAGATTAGGGGTGAAATCTTTACCTTTCTCCTGAAGGGGTTGAGACTACTGAATCTAGGCATGATTGTTGTGAAGTTTTGCAAGAAATTTGGTGAAAAATGGCGGATTTTTGAGAGGATTTGGGAGAGTTTTCGTGTATATGTGTGTGTATTGTGAAAGAAAAACAGATCGGACTGAGCTTTTGAACCTGACCAGTTTTCTGTGACCATGCGACTCGCATGGATTATGCCTTTCCCCCATGCGAGTCGCATGGGGGTAAATTCCAGGTTTTTTTTTTTTTTTTTTTTTTTTTTTTTTTTTTTTTTTTTTTTTTTTTTTTAATAAAACCTTATACTTTTAAAACATAGAATTAAATAAAATTTTAAAAATTTTGTTTCTTTTTAGGACGAGGTCGTTTCGGGACGATGCCCTAGTCCGTCCCTCGACAAAATTTTAAAATTTTGTCATTTTCAAGCGATTGTTTTAAAAGCTTAGATTTTTTGATTTTTTCAATGTTTTTGGCATACTTTAAATCAATAAGATTAAAAATAATGATAATAAAAGTTCTCGTCCCTCCCTTGGGTAAAGCAATTTCGGTTCAAAGACCTAGTCTTCAACTTACGACGAATTTTAAAAATCATATTTTTAACTTAACGAGATAAAGTAAATTTTTGTTTTTAAATTCACACAACTTAAATATAAAATTCAAAATTTATATTAAAAATTCACACCAAACTTAAAATTTGAAATGCATAAAATTAAAAATTTATATTTTAAAAATTAAAAATTCACACCAAACTTAATTTAAAAATTTATAAATTCATATCAAACTTATATTAATTTTTCAAATATTTACAATTTTAAATATATTGTTTTTACAAAATTTACAATATTAATTTAAGATTTAAATATTAATTTTAAAAACATGGTAAAAATAAAATTAAAAATCTTTTTGTCTTTTTATCCCACTTTAATCAATCAAATATTATCAAAAATATGCGCCCCTCTTTTCGGTAAAGTAATTTCGGTTCCAAGACCTAATTTAACTCATGACGAATTTTTGAAATATTTTGGGTTGATTGATTAAAGATATTTATACCTTAAGAATAAACGTTAAATTTCGCAGTGATGTAATAAATTTTTGAATGATATCAATAATTTCGGTCGCCAAACCTAATTTTATTTAATACCAATTTAATACTTTTTAGCGAACAAATTAGCGTTTATTATCAAAAGGTTAAAAAAAAAAATAAAAATAAAAACTATACAGACATACCTGTGGAATAGATTTCTTAGTTATATGATCTATTATATTCATAAGATAGTCGGTTTAATTGGTTTTCCATGGCTGCATAAGCATAACCTCGAGCATTCATTGTCTTTTCTTCTAAACATATGAACGGTCCGTCTCTGCATAAAGTAACAAATTCGGTATTTGAATAGGTTTTATTATTTGAACATTTACCTCCATGTGACCATTTTCCGCATTTGTGACATCTTTCTAGGTGTCGTGCTCTTCTTTTCGCTGCGGATTTTGATTTTCCTTTACCAAATTGTAACTTATTATCTTCGCATCTGGATCCTTTTCTAACTCCGTCCATTCTTTCTCTGATTACTGATACTAATTCGCTCGGTAGTATGTCATTATTACGTTTAGTGATCAAAGCGTGTAGCATTAGACCATGGTTTAGTTCACAGGCAGTCTTCATTTCGTAAAAACCTAAAAAAATAAAAATTCAGAATGGGGGGAGAAGACTAGTTCTTTAGGGTCTGCTAGGGAAAGACCATACGTGTTCCATTTTCGAGAACTACACGAAAACAGACAATCTAACTCTAACAGAAATACATATTATCCTTTAAAGACTTGATTCTCCCCACACTTAGTTAGCTGTGGTGTCGAAATTGTGATTAACTTCGTTGTCGACTTCCATCGGACCATGTATGTAATGTTTAACTCTGTGACCATTAACTTTAAATTCAATCCCATTTGAATTTATTAATTCTATCGTTCCGTATGGGAAAACTCTTTTGACTATGAATGGTCCAGACCATCTTGATTTCAATTTTCCAGGAAATAGCTTGAATCGTGAATTGAAAAGAAGAACTCTGTCTCCTTCTTTAAATTCTTTTGAATTTCTGATTCTTTTATCATGCCATTTCTTCGTTCTTTCTTTATAGATTAACGAATTTTCGTATGCTTCATGTCTTAATTCTTCTAATTCGTTTAGTTGACTTAATCGTAGACGTCCGGCTTCATGTAAATCAAGATTACATGTTTTCAAAGCCCAAAATGCTTTGTGTTCAATTTCTACTGGAAGATGACATGCTTTTCCATAAACAAGTCTAAAAGGTGTAGTTCCAATTGGAGTTTTGTAGGCTGTTCTAAAAGCCCAGAGTGCATCCTCCAATTTAATGGACCATTCCTTTGGATTTGATCCTACGGTTTTCTCTAGAATACGTTTTAAAGCTCGGTTGGTATTTTCAACTTGTCCACTTGTTTGTGGATGATATGCGGTGGAGATTTTATGAGTTACTCCATATCTTTTAAGAACTTTCTCAAGTTGATTATTACAGAAATGAGTACCCCGATCACTTATTAAAGCTTTCGGTGTTCCAAACCTTGCAAAAAGACGTTTTAAAAAGTTGACTACAACTCGTGCATCGTTAGTTGGGAGAGCTTGTGCTTCCGCCCATTTAGATACATAATCAATGGCTACGAGTATATATAGATTATTATGAGATTTTGGAAATGGACCCATAAAGTCAATACCCCAAATGTCAAATACTTCACATACTTGGATGACATTTTGTGGCATTTCATCACGTTGACTTATTTTTCCGGTCCTTTGACATGCATCACAGGATTTGCAAAGAAGGTGTGCGTCTTTGTAAATTGTAGGCCAATAGAATCCAGCTTCATAAACTTTTCTTGCTGTTAGTTGAGGCCCATAATGCCCTCCTGTTGGTCCTGTGTGACAATGGTTTAAAATTTTACTAGCTTCATCTCCAAATACACATCGGCGTATTATTCCATCGGGACAACTTTTAAACAGATGTGGATCTTCCCAGAAATAGTGTTTTATATCACTGAAGAATTTCTTTCGTCTTTGGTACGATAATCCTTTTTCAAGGAATCCACAAACTAAGTAGTTTGCATAGTCTGCAAACCATGGGATTTCTTTATAATCTATCTTCAATAGATATTCATCAGGAAAGTTGTCTTGTATGGCCGATTCATTTAGAACTTCTAATTCGGGATTTTCAAGACGAGAAAGATGATCGGCGCGAGATTTTCTGCTCCTCTTTTATCTCGGATTTCAATATCAAACTCTTGTAAGAGTAAGATCCAACGGATTAATCTTGGTTTAGCATCTTGTTTTGAAAATAGGTATCTAAGAGCAGAATGGTCGGTATAGACCACCGTTTTTGCTAGAACTAGATATGATCGAAATTTGTCAAATGCAAAGACAATAGCAAGGAGTTCTTTTTCAGTGGTTGTATAGTTCGTTTGTGCTCCTTGTAATGTCTTACTAGCATAATATATAGGTTGAAATCGTTTTTCAATCCTTTGTCCTAAAACGGATCCCATTGCAAAATCACTTGCATCGCACATTAGTTCAAATGGTAGATTCCAATTTGGTGTTATCATGATTGGCGCATTAGTGAGTTTTTCTTTAAGAATATTAAAAGATTTGATACATTCATCTGAAAAGATGAATGGCGCATCCTTTTCTAGGAGTTTATTCATAGGAGTGGCAATTTTAGAAAAATCTTTTATAAAACGTCGGTAAAAACCGGCATGCCCTAGAAAACTCCTAACTCCTCTAACATTGGTGGGATGTGGAAGTTTAGCAATTACATCTACTTTAGCTCTATCCACTTCAATTCCTTCTTTTGAAATTTTATGTCCAAGAACGATGCCTTCTTTAACCATGAAATGGCATTTCTCCCAATTAAGTACTAGATTTGATTTTTCGCATCTAATTAGCATTCGTTCCAGATTAACTAGACATGATTTAAATGTATCACCGAAGACTGAAAAGTCATCCATGAATACTTCCATGCATTCTTCTATCATGTCGTGAAAAATCGCCATCATACACCTTTGAAAGGTTGCAGGGGCGTTACAAAGTCCAAATGGCATGCGTTTGTAAGCAAAAGTACCATAAGGGCATGTGAATGTGGTTTTCTCTTGATCTTCGGGTGCTATTGGAATTTGAAAATATCCGGAAAATCCATCTAGAAAACAATAGTAACTATTTCCGGCTAATCTTTCCAACATTTGATCTATGAAAGGTAAGGGAAAGTGATCTTTTCTGGTGGCGTCATTTAATTTTCTATAATCAATACATACACGCCATCCTGTTACAGTCCTAGTAGGAATAAGCTCATTTTTCTCATTTGTGATGACAGTCATGCCACCCTTCTTAGGCACGCATTGAACTGGGCTTACCCATGGACTATCAGAGATTGGATATATCAAACCTGCATCTAGCAGTTTAATAATCTCTTTCTTAACTACATCTTGCATATTAGGATTTAGTCTTCGTTGGCGTTGCACATATGTTTTATGACCTTCTTCCATAAGGATTTTATGTGTGCAATACGAAGGACTTATTCCTTTAATATCATGAATCTTCCATGCAATGGCTGGTTTATGAGCTTTCAACACAGAAATGAGTTGTGATTTCTCATTTTCAGTAAGAGAAGACGATATTATTACAGGTAATTCAGATTCACCATGTAAATAAGCGTATTCCAAATGGTTTGGAAGTGGCTTTAACTCTAATTTCGGAGGTTCTTCTATCGATGATTTATATCGATATCTGTCTTCTTCTTTTAGCATTTGAATTTCTTCTGTTGTTGGTTCATATCCATTAGCTATAAGTGTAGCTAACATTTCAGCTTCATCAATTGGTTCATTACCTTCTCCTAAAGAACATTCTCCTGTTCCTTGTAATTCTGGAAATTCTTCTAATAATTCTGCATGTGCATCTATAGTTTGAATATAATAACATGTATCATCTGCAGATTGTGGTTGTTGCATTGCTCTATCAACTGAAAAGGTAACACTCTCATCCTCTATACTTAGGGTCAATTTCTTACCGAACACGTCTATCATTGCTTTAGCCGTGTTTAAGAATGGTCTTCCTAATATGAGAGGAACTTGAGAATCTTCTTCCATGTCCAGAACAACAAAGTCTACTGGAAATACTAAAGTACCAACTTTAACTAGCATGTTCTCCATTATCCCTCTAGGATATTTTATTGATCTATCGGCTAGTTGTATGCTTATTCTGGTTGGTTTCAATTCTCCAAGGTCTAGTTTAGCGTATAGTGAATACGGCATTAGATTTATACTAGCACCTAAATCAGCCAATGCTTCTATTGAACTAAGACTACCCAGAAAACATGGAATTGTGAAACTTCCTGGATCAGATAGTTTTTCTGGTATCTTATTCAACAGTACTGCTGAACAATTAGCATTCATAGTAACAGCCGAGAGTTCTTCCATTTTCTTTCTATTCGTGATTAGATCTTTCAAGAATTTAGCATACCTTGGCATTCCTGAAATCACATCAATGAAAGGAAGATTTACATTTATCTGTTTAAACATATCCAAGAATTTGGATTGCTCGGCTTCAAGTTTCTCTTTCTTCATTTTACTCGGGTAAGGAAGTGGTGGTTGGTACGGTTTAACATAAGGTTTATCCTTAACTGTGTTATCTTCATTAACCTTTTCAACTACCGGTTCTTTTTCCTTATCTTGATCAGGTTGTGGTTCTTGTGGAGTAGGAATAGTTTCATCAGAAGTTACAGGTATTTCAGGTGGTTTAAGTGTTGTACCACTTCTTGTGGTAATAGCTTTAGCTGTTTCATTCCGGGGGTTAGCATTTGTATCACTAGGTAGACTTCCCGGTTTTCTTTCACCTATTAACCTTGCTAGGTTACTTACTTCTTGTTCCAGATTTTGAATAGAAGCTTGTTGATTTCTAAATGCTTGAGCATTTTGTTCATTTGTTTGTTTTTGAGATGTGAAAAACTGCGTTTGAGTTTCAACTAGCTTCGTCATCATATCTTCTAAATTCGGCTTTTTATCATCGGTTTGTTGTGGTGGTTTGTTTTGAAAATTCGGTCTTTGCTGATTGTAAGTATTATTGGATACTTGTTGATTGCTAAGACCTTGTTGGTTGTTGTATGGAATATTTCGGTTATAATTCTGGTTTTGATTGTAAATCGGTCTTGGCGGTTGATAATTATTCTGATAATTATTTCCAGGCCTTTGGTTTATGTATGAAATATTCTCTCTTTGTTCCATTGTTAATTCAATACTGAGACAATCTTTTGTCAAATGTGGTCCTCCACACTGCTCACAACTAATTCGTATAGCATGAATATCTTTAGTCATCTTTTCCATTCGTCTCTCGAAAGCATCTATCTTTGCGGAAATGGAATCTAAGTCATGGCTAGAATCGGCTCTAGCTGCTTTAGATGATCTAATGATATCTTTTTCTTGGTGCCACTCATGTGAGTGGGAAGCAGTATTATCAATAATTTTGTAAGCATCAGTTTCGGTTTTCTTCATAATAGAACCACCAGCTGCTATATCTATGTCTTTTCTTGTAGTGATGTCGCATCCTTGGTAGAATATTTGTACTATTTGACAGGTGTCTAAACCATGTTGCGGACATCCTCTTAATAACTTTCCATATCTTGTCCACGCCTCATATAGAGTTTCATTTGGCTTTTGTGTGAACGTAACAATTTCTGCTTGAAGTCTTACGGCTTTAGATGCAGGAAAGAATTGTTTAAGAAATTTGTCAATTAAAACGTCCCATGTATCAATCGCCCCTTCAGGTAACGATTCCAACCAATCTTTGGCTTCTCCCTTTAAAGTCCAGGGAAATAACATGAGATATATCTGTTCATCCTCCACTTCTCGGATTTTAAATAGTGTGCAGATCCTATTAAAGGTACGTAGATGTTCATTTGGATCTTCCTTCGGCGCACCACTAAATTGGCATTGATTAGTCACCATGTGTAGAATTTGTCCTTTGATTTCATAATCTGGCGCATTAATGTCTGGATGAGTAATTGCGTGACCTTGGCCAGTGCGTTTAGCTCTCATTCGGTCTTCCATACTTAAAGGTTCCAGATTCTCCATAATTGAATTTGTTGAATCGGAATCACTAGATGATTCTGATTTAATGGTTCGTTCCTCAACAATCTCTGTTTGAATGATTGGTGGTTCCGGAGGAAAGTTTAATGGTTCAGGATCTACGAACCGTTCCTGAATATTTTCCGGATTCTCAATTGTGAGGTTGGGTTCAAAAAATAGATTATCGGAAATTTGAACTGAAGTACTTGGTCGACTGGATGACGATTCTAAAGAAAAATCAACGGCGGTTATATTTGTTAAACGATGTCTTGATCGAGTTACAGGTGGTGAACGTACAAAAGGTGATGAACGTCTTGCTTGGTGCATTCACTGAATATCCTATTAGTTTTAAAAAGGAAAGAAAAATTATAATAAGTTATCCAATTAATAGACTTTTCTGATTTTGCCCACGTTTCGAATAGCCAAAAGATGCAGCAGAGGGGCAGGATTCGTTTGGTCTCAATATAATTGAGGACTGTTTGGCTCCAATAACCCGGTCCACGTACAAATCCAACTATTACTACGAACCAGAAAATTTTGATGTCTATTAATTTAACCACTTAAAATAAGTTTTCGTAATTTTAAGAAATTTAGATAAGAAGTAGAAAAAATTCTAAGTTCTAAAAACTAGAATAGCGAGAAATAAGAGAGAAAAAGAGTTCGTCGAAAAAGGTTGAAAAAGAAAAAATGGTTGAAAAATAAAAGGTGACGGAAAAATAAAAGAAACTTATAAAAACTTAAAAAAAAATACTTTACTAACCTAACCTTATTACTACAACTAACTTAAAATTATAATCGCAAATTGAGATTACTAATTGGAATGATAATTGGTACATAGTAAAAGGTCTAAAAATATTAAAGCTTACAGGAAAAACTAAATCCCAAATGGAAATAACTTAAAAAGAAACTAAAACTTAAAAAGGCGTCGCAAAATTTTAAAGCACCTAAATCTTAGTCTAAAGAAAAAGCACTTAAGGAATTCTACGGCAAAGCCTAAAAATCTAGGAGTAAAAATAACTATAGCAAAAACTAAGTTTAAAATTAAATATGAGCTAAAAGATACAAATATTACGCTACAACGATTAAAAAGGGACAAAATATTAAAAGTTATAAAAAGTTATAAAAATACAATTTTTATTAAAATATTATTTTTATATTAATTATATTAAAGTATTAAGTTTTAAATATAATAAAACTAATTAAAAGTAGTTAAAAATAATTAAACTAAAAACTTAATTAATAATAATCAAACTAGGTTTTATTATAATAATAATATATTATACTCCGCATTAAATGCAGAATTAGGGTTTACATGTGGCCTGACCTGGGTCATCATGCGAGTCGCATGATTTTAGGGAGGGGGTCATGCGAGTCGCATGACCTTCCTTGCAGGTTCAAATCAGGGGGTTCAAATGACAGGTCACGTAATATTTATTATTTATTTATATTTTTCTGTTTTATATTTAAAAGATAAATATATATATAATTAAAATAAAACTTAATTTTAAAAACTAAAAATAAACTTAAAATACTTTATAATTTTGTAAAAATAAAAGAAAAACTTAAAAATATATTTAAAATACTTTTTTTTTTTTTTCGATTTTAAAAGCTTTTTTTTTTTATATTTTTTAATTTTTAAACAAAAATATAAATTTTACAAAAACTAATTATAACTTAAAAATTAAAAATATGGCGTTTCGCTTCGGCGAATTTCCCCGGCAGCGGCGCCAAAAATAACTTGATGTGAAGCGAGGTGTATATAAAATAGTTATTATTTTACTAGGAAAACACTATTAAATACGATACAATTTTACACAAGATATTTATTTATTTATAGAATGGATATACTTAAACCTTGCTACAACACTTATAGGCAGTGTACCTAATCGTACAGTAGTGTAGTTTTTAGTAAGTCCGGTTCGTTCCACAGGGAAATCTTTAAACAAAGCTCAACGCTATATTAGTTTACTTTTATAAAAATACAAATATATATATAAGTAATATTATTATTATAAAGGGGGGTTTTTACCGTTTAATGACCGGTTTGTCGATTTTAAAACTTTAGTCGCAGTTAAAACCTAATGTAAAATATAAATACAAGACTAAAATTAAAGCGTAAAGTAAATAACGATAATGAAATTGCGATTAAATAACAATAAATAAAAGTGCGATAATTAGAAGTGCAATTAAATATAAAATAAAGGAAATTAAATATGAAATAAAAGAATTATGCTTATTTAAACTTCCGTAATCATGATGTTTGACGTGTTGATTTTAGTTTTATGCCCATGGGTTAATTGTCCTTTGTCCTGGATTATTCAATATGTCCGTCTGGTTTTTGTTCATAACAGTCCATCAGTCATAAATATAAATTGCAAGTGTCCTTGTCAAATTATTATTATACCCGAAGTTAAATATTCCAACTAATTGGGGATTCGAATTGTAACAAGGTTTTAATACTTTGTTTAATGAATACACCAGGTTATCGACTGCGTGTAAACCAAGGTTATACTACTTTGTTAACAATTACACCAATTACCGTTGAATGTAATTTCACCCCTGTTTTGATTATTCTAGTGGCTATTAATCCATTCCCGTGTCCGGTTAAATGAACGATTATTCGTACATATAAATACCCCGTCCATCGTGTCCGATCGAGTGTATATGGTAATTTATAGGGACGCCCAATTGTAAATCTTTATATTAACATTAACAAACTTTCATTTAGTTAAACAAATATAAAGCCCATTAATAGCCCATAGTCTAATTTCCACAAGTGTCGTTCTTTTATCCAAACCCCAATTATGGTACAAAGCCCAATTACCCAATTTTAGTAATTAGCCTAACATCATGATTACTTCGTTTTAAATAAGCATAATAATAACTTAGCTACGAGACATTAATATAAAAAGGTTGAACATAACTTACAATGATTAAAAATAGCGTAGCGTTACACGGATAGAATTTCGACTTACACCCTTACAACATTCGCTAACATACCCTTATTATTAGAATTATAATTAAAATTAAAATATAAATTATAAATATAAATATATTTACGTATGAAGAGGAAGAAAAAAAAAGATGATTAAAACTCGGCAGAAAACTGGCTTTATATAGGACTTGACCAGCAATTTCACTCCATGCGACTCGCATGGATTTGTGCTTCTGGCCATGCGAGTCGCATGGCCACCCTGGATCCAGCCAAATTGCTTTGTTTTCTTCTTGCCGACGTAATATAATAATAATAATATATATAATATATAATTATATATAATTATATATATTATATTATATTCTTGTGCATAGTAGACTAGATATTTTTGGTCCGTTGCGTCGGGCGTTTCTTCTTGGCTCAGGTCCCGGTTCCGGATTTTCGGACGTCTTCGCGTATTATTTTATATCGTGTACTTTGCGTTTTGTAACTTGTACTCTTGTCATTTTGAGACGTTCCTCATCAATATTTTGAACCTTTTTAGTTGTATCTTGTACTTTTTAGCTCTTTGGACCTTTTTGTCTTCAATTTGTCGATTCTGCCTTTTGTCTTCACTTTTTAATATTTAAACGAATATTGCTTGTAAATCGAACAGTACCAACTAAAATCTTGTCTTTCTTGAGAAATAATGCTATGAAATATATGTTCGTTTTTAGCATTATCAACATCCACAAACTGATGGGCAAAGTGAAAGGACGATACAGACCCTTGAAGACATGCTACGAGCATGTGTTATCGATTTCGGAAACAGTTGGGATCGACACCTACCGTTAGTATAATTTTCCTACAACAACAGTTACCATTCTAGTATTGAGATGGCGCCGTTTGAGGCACTTTATGGTAGAAAGTGCAGGTCTCCGATTTGTTGGAATGAAGTGGGGGATAGACAGATTACGGGTCCGGAGATAATTCAAGAAACTACCGAGAAGATCATCCAAATTCAACAACGATTGAAAACTGCCCAAACTCGACAAAAGAGCTATGCGAACATTAAAAGAAAAGATATAGAATTTGAGATTGGAGAGATGGTCATGCTTAAGGTTTCACCTTGGAAAGGAGTTGTTCGATTTGGTAAACGGGGGAAACTAAATCCAAGGTACATTGGACCATTCAAGATTATAGATCGTTTCGGACCAGTAGCTTACCGACTTTACTTACCGCAACAAATCGCCGACGTACATAATACTTTTCATGTCCCGAATTTGAAGAAATATTTTGCTAAAGAAGATCTCACCATTCCATTAGACGAGATTACAATTAACAAAAAACTATAATTTATTGAAGAACCCGTCGAAATAATGGATCGTGAGGTTAAAAGACTTAAGCAAAACAAGATACCAATTGTTAAGGTTCGATGGAATGCTCGTAGAGGACCCGAATTCACCTGGGAGCATGAAGATCAGATGAAGCTGAAACACCCTCACCTATTTCCAGAAGATGCGTCAACACCTTCAACAGCTTAAAATTTCGGGACGAAATTTATTTTACGGGTAGGTACTGTAGTGACCCGAACTTTTCCATGATTATATATTAATTGAAAACTATATTTGCATGATTAAATGTTTCCAACATGTTAAGCAATAAAACTTGTTAAGACTTGATTATTTGAAATGAGTTTCATGTAGACAATTGACCACCCAAGTTGATCGGCGATTCACGAACGTAAAAAACTTGAAAAAACAACATGACGATATATATATATGGATATACATATAGTTAACATGAGATTATGATAAGTAAGTATCTAAATAAGTATATTAACAATGAGTTATATACATAAAAATGAGACTACTAAGTTAAAAAACTCGAAACGATATATATAACGATTATCGTTATCACAACGTCTTACTAAATACATATGTATCATATTAAGATATTGTTACACTATATTTAACATGATAAAATGATAATTATATATATCATTAAGTATGTTAACAATGAACTACATATGTAAAACAAGACTACTAACTTAAGAATTTTGAAACGAGGCATATATGTAACGATTATCGTTGTAACGATATTTTAATGTATATATATCATACTAAGATATATTCATACATCATAATATCTTGATAATGTAATAATTTAACATCTTATTAGATATAATAAACAATGGGTTAACAACATTAAATGAGATTGTTAACTTAAAAGTTTCAAAACAACACTTACAGGGTTGAGGTTGATTCCAAAAATATCAATACAGGGTTGAGGTTGATAATGTAATAATTTAACATCTTATTAGTAATGTTGGAGTTAGCTATACAGGGTTGAGGTTGATTCCAAAAATATATATACTTTGAGTTGTGATCTAGCCTGAGATGTGTATACACTGGTTCGTGGATTGATTCAAGATAATATATATCGATTTATTTCCGTACATCTAACTGTGGATAACTAGTTGTAGGTTACTAACGAGGACAGCTGACTTAATAAACCTAAATCAGTAAAACGTATTAAAAATATTGTAAATATATTTTGAACATACTTTGATATATATGTACATATTTGTCATAGGTTCATGAATCGACCAGTGGCCAAGTCTTACTTCCTGACGAAGTAAAAATCTGTGAAAGTGAGTTATAGTCCCACTTTTAAAATCTAATATTTTGGGATGAGAATACATACAGTTTTATAAATGTTTTATGAAATAGACACAAGTAAATGAAACTACATTATATGGGTGAAAGATCGAAGCCGAATATGCCCCTTTTTGCTTGGTAACCTAAGAATTAGTAAACCAATCTACTAATTGACGTGAATCCTAAAGATAGATCTGTTGGGCCTAACAAACCCCATCCATGGTTGTGGACGCTTTAGTACTTCGATGTTGTTTTATCATGTCCGATGGATTTCCCGGAATGATAGGGGATATTCTTATATGCATCTTGTTAATGTCGGTTACCAGGTGTTCACCATATGAATGATTTTTATCTCTATGTATGGGATGTATATTGAAATATGAAATATTGTGGTCTATTATTACAGTTTGATAAATATATAGGTTAAACCTATAACTCACCAACATTTTTGTTGACGTTTAAAGCATGTTTATTCTCAGGTGATTATTAAGAGCTTCCGCTGTTGCATGCTAATATATGGACAAGATTTGGTGTCAGCATGCTTGTATAATATTATTTAAAACTGCATTCGAGATTTATTTTGTTGTAACATATTAATATTGTAAACCAATATGTATTGGTAGTGTGTAAGTGTGATATTTTTAGATTATCATTTCTGGATAATCTAGGTGGTGTCTTTTTAACCTTGTCGATAAAATAAAGGTTATGGTTTGTTTTAAAAATGAATGCAGTCTTTGAAAACCATCTCATATAGAGGTCAAAACCTCGCAACGAAATCAATTAATATGGAACGTTTATAATCGATATGAACGGGACATTTCAGAAGGATGGAGTTATTTTTAAATTGAGTGCTGATGAAAAGGAAATGGCGAAGGCTTCTACACCTTACATACCGCGGCATTGAGGAAAGTAGACAAAAAGGTACCTCATGTCAATACAATTAAACATGTTAAATTTTCTGATAATTGTGCAGGTATTCATGAGTATGAAACGCTAATGGTAGAGGAGAAGATTAAAGAGGTAAAGTTAGAAGAAGATCAGGTTAGTACGGTTCAGATGTTTGAAAAAAATAGGTGAAAAGGAGCCAGATGTAGTTTATTCAATCCCACCTAAAGAGAAAGACCTAGAGGAGTTTTTAGTAGCTTGTACTATGAATGATGGGGAATGGTACGCAACTCTTGCTGATTTAGGAGATGGGGTGAATGTGATATCGTATTCTATGTTTCAAAGACTAGGGATTGAACTAGCTCCAAGTGATGTCCACATTAGGACGATGAACCAAAGTATTAGGAAGCCAGTTGGTGTGGCTATGGATTTGGAAGTTAAGGTTAGTTGTATGACGTTCCTGGCTAATTTTATTGCGATAGACATGGAAGAGGATAATAAAGTGCCATTGATTTTAGGTAGGGCATTTTGAAATACTGCATGTGCTAGTATAGATGTGCCAACTTCGTGCTTAACTTTAAGAAATGGGGTTAACAAAGTTAGTTTTGTGCATAAGATTTTAACTCATAAGCTTGAGAAAAATGAAGAGGTTAAGAATGTGAAGTTGGATAGTAGTTCTACAGGTTCAAATTCGAGTACAGAAATAGAGAAAGCTAAGATAAAGGAATATAAGTTGAAAGGCAAGGATGATGATGGTTTTGAGAACGATAAGTTTAGTAGTGATGATAGTGATGGTGATAGTTGGACGAGTAAGTAGGACGAAATAGATAGGATGAGTTCTTTAGAAGTAGAGGATGGAAGTAATGGTGATAGGATGAATGAAAAAATGGATAATACTCCTATTAGTGAAAGTTCTCATAATGTGGTGATGAAGGATAAAAGTAAATCGGTTAGTTCCAAGAAAACTGTGGATAAAAGTGATAGTGAGAGTGATGATGACTTGTTACTTACGAGGTCTATGAGAAAGTTATTTGGTCGGATTCATGAAGCAAGGAGAAGGGGTGATGACAAGTTGTATACGAGTTTACTAATGAACATCTCTACGAAGGAAAGGGATGTGTCAAGAGAGATTTTAGATGAGTCCAAAAATACAAACTTTTGGTTGGACTTGTTTTTAAGAAAAGAGGTGAAAAGTGAAGGTAAAGGCAAGAGGAAGAAGGAGGTTTCATCCTCCGATTCGGATGAAGGTTGAATGACAAGAAGAGACTCGCGCGAATTGAAATAACACGACATCGTGTAGAGTTTTGTAAGTTTTTCTGTATATTTCATGCATATTTAATTTTTATGTATGCCTTGTTTTTTATTTTGTTTCAGAAACATTTCGATTACAGCACTCCATGCACCGCTTCCCTGACAGGATGCACCGCATGGCCAAATTTTTAAGCTTCAGGCCCCGCCTAAACCCAAAGAGTCACGTCAAAATGGTAACAGAAAGTTTTTATGGTCAAATAATGTGCCGCTTGAAGGGTTTATGCGCCGACTATTATCTGGTGAAAAACAAAGTGCTGCATGCTTTGCATGATGCGGCATTTGTGTATGAAGACTTTGGTTGTTCGAAAAACAAAACTTAAAAATTTTAAAAAATACAAAAATATTTTCTTTTTGTGTGCTTCTGTGTTTTTGTGTTGTTTTGTTTGTCCTTTGTGAGAACAGGTGATCATGAAAGAGGCAAGGAAGCTTGGAACTGACTTTGGAGTTGCATCTTTATCATTTATTCGCGGTCCATGGTTACTATGCATAAAACCCCGGGAAGTTTCAGTTCCCTTTGCTTTATTTGTTTATTATTTTACTACTCGACTTTTTGCTTATACACTTAGCTTTGTTTGTATGATTGCTTGGAAAGACTGTTGCTTTTATAGTTAACACTTTTGACTCCCTAGGTAGAAAACTTGTGAAGACTGTTTCTTTTATAGTCAATACTTTTAACTCCCTAGGTAGAAAATTTTTAAATTTTTCTCTGAAAACATCTAGTGAGAAGGTATGTAAATGATAAAGAAATATTTAGGATTGTTGTGTCAGCCTTTTTATTTTACACCATTTTAAGCCAGTCTATCCAGGTCGTTAGTACTTGAAAAGAGTTATTCCAAACTTTACAAGCCTTAGCCTTTAGTTGAAAACCCATATGAAACCTAATTCCCATTCCTACCCTTATTTTTTATTAAGGATGTCGAATTTTAATCATACTTTATCTTGTTTAGATTTAGTAACATGAGGTGACAATGCAACTCATTTATGCTTAGAAATAATTGGTTTAAATTTTAATTTCAATTATAAATGGCTATCATAGTATAGTGTTTGTTTGTTTTTTTTTTATAATATTAAGATGCAAACTTACTGTAACAAATGCAACACTTGTAGAATTTATTCTTTCCTTTGCAAAGGTCAAAAATAATTGCTTTTATGTCACAACTCCCATCCCGCTTATACCATTCATCCATTTCATTATTATGAGAAACATCTGAGGGCAAGGATGAAAAAAAAGCTTAAAGAATTAGTCGATGAGATTCGGGCTATTAGCTCCTTTGGGGTGCTAGACCACCTAACCACCTAAAACCTTTTTCCGGTTTGGGATAGGTTGGTCAAATGTTCGCTACATGGATTGAGGAAGTTACTATCTTAAGGCAAAGCAAAAAAGAATTAAATGGCAAAAATTGTGAAACGAATGTCTTATTCATTACAAGAAAACTGTTATCTTAGGACCCCCAAAAGGGTCGTAAAAAGCCTATTCTTAGGACCTTTGGCCTCATAGGACCCACAAACCATTGGACGTATAGGTGGGTGTCGTATTAACCAAAAAGGGTCCTAATGTTTATAGGACCGGTTTCATGAGTCCTATTAACAACTAAAAAGTGTCCTTATAGAAGACCATCTTAGGACCCTTTATAATATAATCTGACGCATAAATTTGTGTTGTTAGAACCTATTAGGACTCCAAAAAAGTGTACTAATATAATTTAGTACCACAAAAAAGGTCATAATATAAGTAGATGTTAATTAAGTACTACAAAAAAGGGTCCTAATATAATTTAGTACCACAAAAAGGGTCCTAATATAATTTAGTACCACAAAATAGGGTCCTAATATAATTTAGTACCACAAAAAAGGGTCCTAATAAAACTAGATGTTACTTAAGTACTGATGTTATGAGAGGTGTATACGAAATAGTTATATTTTTATTGCGAAATACTATTAAATACGATACAATTTTACACAAGTTATTTATTTATTTATAGAGTGGATATACCTAAATCTTGCTACAACACTATAGGCAGTGTACCTAATCGTACAGTAGTGTAGTTTTTAGTAAGTCCGGTTCGTTCCGCAGGGAGCTAGCCAAGTTTAACGCTATATTTTTAAACAATTATATATATATATATATATATATATATATATATATATATATATATATATATATATATATATATATATATATATATATATAAGTAATATTATTATTATTATAAAAGGGGGGTTTTACCGTTTAGTGACCGGTTTGTCAATTTTATGTCTTAAATCACAATTAAAACCTAATGTAAAATATTAAAAATAAATATAACTTAATTTAAAGCGTAAAGTAAATGACGATAAATAAAATTGCGATAATTAAAAGTACGATAATTAAAAATGCGATAAGATATAAAATAAAGGAATTATGCTTATTTAAATTTCCGTAATCATGATGTTCGACGTATTGATTTTAGTTTATTATCATGGGTTAATTGTCCTTTGTCCTGGATTATTCAATATGTCCATACGGTTTTTGTCCAAAACAGTCCATCAGTCATAAATATAAAGTGCGAGTGTCCTTGTCAAATTATCCTTATATCCGAAGTCAAATATTCCAACTAATTGGGGACTTAAACTATAATAAGGTCTTAATACTATGTTTAATAATTACACCAGGATATCGACTGCGTGTAACCCAAGGTTTTAATACTTTATTAACAATTACACCAAGTGTCCTTGTATGTAATCCACCCCTGTTTTAATGAGTCCATTGACTATTAATCCATTCCCATGTCCGATTAAATGAACGATTATTAGTACTTATAAATATCTCGCCCATCGTGTCCGATCGAGTGTATATGGTTATTTATAGATACGTCAAATTGTAAATCTCTATATTAAATTAACGAACTATCATTCAGTTAAACAAATATAAAGCCCATTAATAGTCCATAGTTCAATTTCTACAAGTGTCGGTCTTTTGTCCAAACCCCAATTATGGTAAAAATCCCAATTACCCCGTTTTTAATATTTAGCCCAACATCATGATTACTTCGATTTAAATAAGCATAATAATAACTTAGCTACGAGACATTAATTTAAAAATGTTGAACATAACTTACAATGAGTATTAATAGCGTAGCGTTACACGGACAGAATTTCGACTTACAAACTTACAACATTCGCTAACATAACCTTATTATTATTAAACTTTAATATTAAAATTATAATATAAATATAAATATATATTTTGAGAGTAAGAGATAGAAAAAGATGTACATAACTCGTTCGAAAAACTGACTTTTTATAGAACCTGGCCAGCTACAGTAACTCATGCGAGTGCATGAGTTTTGTGCCTTCTGGCCATGCGATCGCATGGCCAGCTGTTCCAGCTCACATTGAGTTTTAAACGTGGGCTGCGCGTATTTATTTAATATATAATATAATACATATATTTTTATATAATTAATTATATATTATATTATATTCTTGTGCATTGTTGACTTGTAATTTTAGCTCCGTTGCGTCGCGCGTTGATAGTTGGTTCATGTCCCAGTTTCGGATTTTCGAACGTCCTTTCGTACGCAGAGATATCTTCTACTTTGTGTTCCGCGGCTCGTACTCTTGTAATTTTTAGACGTTTCTCATTAATAATTCGAACCACTTGGATTGTACTTTGTACTTTTTAGCTTTTTTGATCATTTGCGTCTTCAAATCGTCGTTTTCTTCTTTTGTCTTCGCACTTATTTATTTAAACGAATATTACATAAAAATAGAACAATTGCAACTAAAAGATTTACATATTCGAAAGATATTGTGCCTAAATATATGTTCATTTGGAGCACTATCAAGTACCACAGAAAAGGGTCATAATTCAATTTAGTACCATAAAAAAGGGTCATAAGTTAACTATATGTTAACTAAGTACCACAAAAAAGAGTCCTAATATAAGTAGATGTTAATTTTGTACCACAAAAAAAGGTCCTGAGATATGTATATGTTAGTACCAAAAAAGGGTCCTAACAAGTAATAGGAGTTCCGAATATCCGGTTCGGATATTCGGGTCGATTTCGGGTTTTGGGCCAGGATATGGTAATTGGGCCTTTTTAGCCCAGTTCAGATAATTGGGCCTTTTGGATCTGCTTCAGCTAGCTGGGCCTTTTGCCACGTTTAAACTTACTGGGCCTTTTGTGGCCAGTAATGCTATTTGGGCCTTACGGGCCTGATTCAACTATTTTGGGCCTTTCGGGCCTGCTTCAGCTATTTGGTCCTTTTGGTACTGGTTTGGATCCAGTTTTTTTTTCTGCATCAATTTATTATTCATTACAATTACAAAACAAATATTAATATTGTTGCAACCCAAAAAATATTACAGATTACAGATTACTAATATTGTTTCAACACCACAAATGCAAGAACATGTCCAGGTAACATCAACATATTACAGATCATTGTCTCAAACACACAAACTCATAAAACAAATAATATTCATGTTCAAACATTATAATCAAACCAGCCAGCATTACAAAACACACAAACTCTTCAATCCGCCACCAATCTATCTTGATCAGTCATCAAAATCTGCCACCTATAATTAGACCATCCACATATAAGCATAAAGGTGCACGTTATAAAAATGAATTCATAATTTTAATACAAAATTAACAAAGACATACCTCGATCAACGTAGTAGGCCAAGCAGTAGACGTACCAATGACGTCATGAATGTATCTCATATGCTCATATGGCCTAAACAAAACTTCATTTCTTTCGATGGCCACTTGAAGCTCTACCTCACACCAACCATCTCCAAGTTCTGTCTGCAAAACAACCGTAGTTGGATCCATGCTTACCAACTTTCCTCTTGCTACCTTTTCGTTTGTAATGCTTTTCACATACACTTCATCTCTCACCTAAAATTTAGTTTCTAAAAAAAAACATTTATGAAGGCTAAAAGGGTAGAAAAACAGTAAGGTAAGCTATTAAATTGAAATATATCTTTAAACGTTTAACAACCGAACCATTATCCTGATGACCCGAACCTTCATTCTCAACACCAGAACCATTATTCTTCCGAGCCAAATGAGATTTCAACCGTGAATTTTCATTCTCAAGTTCTGCCTTATCTGACTTGGGTTGAGCATTCTCCTTACGAATGGCCGATCGACCAGGTACTACGCCCCACAAGTCTTTAGCACGAACGCCAAGTCCATACGTTTGGGCAGAACCAGAATTATTGGGCCCCATTACCTGGGAAAAAACATCGTCTGGTCCAGGTGTATCGGTGTATCAGTTTGACCGTCCACAAGTTTGTCCGTAAGTTCTTTCATTTGTTTCTGCATAAAAAAAATAATATTTAAACAGGCATATAAATATATGTCATGCAACATATTTCGGTATGACAGAAATGATTCTACTCTGGTATTCGATATATGCAATGCCCAATCAAAGTATAGCCCAATCACACCTAGATATTCGATATATATCCAATGCTTAACGTATTAATGCTAGACTAGGATTTTAGGATTTTGACATTAATACATAATGAAAAGCAAGTGGTGACTATCAATTGAAGACTCTATTAATATTCACCTCAAATAAATTGGCTAGAAGATTATCAAGTGGTTTATGGTAATTAACATATAAATATACAACTAATTAACTTAAAAGATAAAATAACCCAACTGAAGCGCAGGAACATATCACAAAGGTAAAAGTCACTAAAAGTCTACTTCAAATGTGTGATGACCCGGGAATTTCCGACCAAATTTAAACATAATCTTATATGATTCGACTCGATAAGCAAAGTCTATTAAACCGAGTCTCATTATGTTTGAACTATTTCATGATAACATTTGACCTTTAACTATTTCCGACGATTCACGAACCTTTAATTGTAACTAAGAATGTAAATATAAATAATTATATATAAAACTAATTATATTAGTATTAATGAACTATTAAGTAATTTTGTTATTATAAAAGATAACATTTAATAACTAAAGATTTTCATTTTGAATATATATAGTAATAGTATATTGTATATAAATGATTCAAACATATTTTACCAACGTTATCAAAATATTAAATGTACAATGTTATACTTTGTAGTTAATTGTTTAATATACATAATTAATCATCTACTCAACATTTAAAACATGATTTTATATATATGGTAGTATACATATATACATAAATATAACTATATATATATATGATTTTATACATAATTATTATATTATGTATATGTAGAAATTTATAATATATCTATGATGAAATAATGTACTATTTTAATAAATATATATAATACTTACATATATAAAACATTTATATTTTTCATAATTACATACATAAGTATAATATAATTAGTATGTAAATAAATATTATAATATATTTATATTAAAATGCATAAATATATAATATTCAGTATATGTTACAATACATATTACATAATTATTAAATATTACATAATAATAGATGATATTAATAAATTAAATTTAAATACAAATATAGTTGTTGTAGTAATGTTATTTGTATCGTCAAATATCAATATTTGTATTCATAATATCACTTTATATCATATAAAGATGAAATTAGATGTATATATTAGATTATTATTACTAATATTATTATTATCGATAAAATATTAATATTATCATAATTAGTATGGTATTATTATTATTATTATTATTATCATTTTTACAATTATTATTATCATTAATATTATATTTATCATTATTATTAATTTTATTAATATTATTAGATATTAATAGTATTGTTATTATATATTATTATTATTAATTAAAAAAAAACAGTAGGGATCTATATTATACGCGTGACCTCTGTATCCTTTATCTCTATTATTATTATTTTTTTGTTTCTTTCCTGCTCCCAACTCGTGAACCTGTGTTGACATTTTCTCCATTTTTTATCAACCGATCTCTATTATTACAACATGATTATGTATAATTGCAAATCAAATAAAAAGGAAATCCAATGGGATTAAAGAGCACATCGATATTTTTTTTTCTTCTTCTCTGCACGCTCCAATTTTTTTTTCTCTTAATTCAATTTCGAATAAAGTTTCAAAATCTAAAAATGCAGAAAGGTTAGAAATCTTTCTTTGAATCTATCTGCAAAATCTCAACTCTCAAATCTTTATATCGATCTTGAATTTTGAAGTCAAAGTTTAGTTTAAAAAAAGTCAACAATTGTTCTTGAGACAAATTCGCGTTTGTGTATATGTTTCTGATCAAATTGACGATTCCAGTAGTTTTTATACATGTTTAGAAAACTATTTCGTGTTATAAACATTATCTATAATGTTATCTATTACGAAATCAAATTTTTTTTTGTTCCAAGAACCGACGCTGCAGTAGGCCTTTAGTATTTTTTTTTTATTTTAGAACCCAAATTATTTTTTTTCTGTAATGTTTTGAAGCTTTAAAGGGAACCCCGATTTTGTTTTTTTTTGGTTATTGATGTTTTGTTGAATCCATGAGACTTGTGGAGAAGAAGAGGAATAGAAGAAAAACAGTTTATATATAAAATTTAAATTCGATATTAGTACAGAGAATCAGAATTGGTGGGATGGTCGAGAGTGTTTGCGTGTGAGCATGTGGTCACGAGATCGATTCCAGAGGACGGTAGTTTCTTTTTTTTTTTGAAACTCTTTTCATGTGAGGTAGTTTTCTTTTCTAATTTTATTGTTGTTATTATATATTAATTATTATTAGTATTATTATTATTATTGTGATTGTTTTGATTGTTATTGTTATTGTTATTATTAGTATCATACTTGTTATCATATTTGAAAGTATTATAGACATTACTATTATTATTATGATAGGTATTAATAATATTATTATTAGTAATAAACTTATCATTTTAGTATTTTATCATCATTAGGATTATGATTATGATTATCATTATTATTATTATGAAGGAAATAAAAATATATTATTATCATCAATATTAGAATTTGTACCGGTTTATAAATAATAGTATCATCAGTACATTTACAATTAATAATATCATATTTATCAGTATCATCATTAATATTTACTAGTATTATTATGATTATCATTTATCATTTTATAAATATTAGAACCCTTATTATTAACATAAGTATGGTATTAGTATTAATATTATTTTAGAGTTATTATTATTAGTATCATTAACAGTTATCATTTTCATTTTTTTTGCTATTAGTATTATCATTATTAATAAAATTATTATTATTATTAGTAAATCATTATTATCTAAATTATTATTTTAACAAATAAATATTTTGTACACTATATATATACTTATGGTATATACTAGGATTGTATTAATAATTCACATAACAAACTAATAAAATTTCATAAATACAATACTAACCACAAATATATGTATATAAATATATTAATGTCACTATTTATATAAACGTAAATCATTATAGATATATATACATAAAATCGATATATATATAAAATATAATATAAGTATACGTTTTAAAATAAAGGTTAGAATAAATTCTACAAAACTATAATATATAAATAATACATATTAATAAATGAAATTTTGTAACTTACATTATACGTATTAATATATACACAATTGATATAGGTTCCTAAATCCGAGGCCAACCCTGCATTGTTCAATGACGTCATATGTATTTTTACTACAATATACAGTATCGTGAGTTTCATTTGCCTTTTTACCCTTTATATTTTTGGGCTGAGAATACATGCGCAACTTTTATAACTGTTTTACGAAATTGACACAAGTACGTGAAACTACATTCTATGGTTGGATTATCGAAGTCGAATATGCCCCTTTTTATTAAGTCTGGTAATCTAAGAATTAGGGAACAGACACCCTAATTGACGCGAATCCTAAAGATAGATCTATCGGGCCCAACAAGCCCCATCCAAAGTACCGGATGTTTTAGTACTTCGAAATTTATATCATGTCCGAAGGAGGATCCCGGAATGATGGAGATATTCTTATATATGCATATTGTTAATGTCGGTTACCAGGTGTTCAATCCATATGAATGATATTTTTGTCTCTATACATGGGACGTATGTTTATGAGAAATGGAAATCTGAAATCTTGTGGTCTATTAAAATGATGGAAACGATTGTTTAAGTTAAACTAATGAACTCACCAACCTTTTGGTTGACACTTTAAAGCATGTTTATTCTCAGGTACGAAAGAAATCTTCCGCTGTGTATTTGCTCATTTTATAGATATTACTTGGAGTCATTCATGGCATATTTCAAAAGACGTTGCATTCAAGTCGTCGAGTTCATCAAGATTATTATCAAGTCAATTATAGTTGGATATATTATGAAATGGTATGCATGCCTGTCAACTTTCGATGTAATGAAAGTTTGTCTTTTCAAAAACGAATGCAATGTTTGTAAAATGTATCATATAGAGGTCAAGTACCTCGCGATGTAATCAACTGTTGTGAATCGTTTATAATCGATATGGACTTCGTCCGGATGGATTAGGACGGGTCTTCACAGTTGGTATCAGAGCGGTGGTCTTAGCGAACCAGGTCTTGCATTAGTGAGTCTAACTGATAGTCGTTAGAATGCATTAATGAGTCTGGACTTCGACCGTGTCTGCATGTCAAAAGTTTTGCTTATCATTTAGTGTCGAAAAATTATTTGCTTATCATCCTTAAAGTCTAAGACACGTCTTACTGCCTTTATTGCATAGACAGTGTATAGTTAAATTCATATCTTAGCGTATCTGTTATTGTTACCTTTGCCTGACAGCTTCCGTAGATTCCTCCGTAGCTTATGGGATTTTAGTATTATATATGCATATGTAAATTATGTATTGCAGGGTACTAATCTACATCCTATAATCTATTTCTTATCGAAAATCCTTCATCTGATCGTACGAGATGAATCCCACAACCAGTTCGAGTCCATCAGATTTCGATAGTTATTCCGACAGCTATTTCGATATGGATTTCCACTCGAGCTCCGAAAGCAGAGTAACCGGAATGAATCTATCAATTAGCCATCATCTATTCTGAATGAATTGGAGATGGGTTCGTAGTCGACTTAATCAATGGAAACGCGAAGAAGGCGATCATTTCCACTAACCAAATTCACCTCTTGACAATGAACCTAAAACGTTTACCGGCGAACCTGTTCGAGACACCATTTTCTCTCTCATTTCCAAAGTATCTCATCACGATCATATACTATCTCAGATTCTAAACCTCATTCATCCTCTCGTCCGAACCAACAATCATCCCGGTGTAATAGAAGAAGTTAACGAACTTCGCGCATAAGTTGTAGTCTTGGAAAATATGGTGCAAAACGTACCAGCTTCATCCAAATCACCAGCACCAACAGTACCACCAACAACCCAAATTTCAATATCACATGCCTCAACATCTCAATCTATACCTCGAGTATAATCATCATTCTACATGACATTCTACATCAGTTATCTTCGTTCGACATGGTGATTATGTAATCTCTAATGTTTTAGAGATTATTTATTCTAGTTCCAACTGAAAACTAAATGAGTTTAATATCATGTTAACTCATTAAATTCATGATTACATCTGAAGAAAATATATATGTATATATGTTTTCATAAAGATTGTAATTAAAAATTCTTTTGTACAAACTGTTAATAATAAAAATATTTTAACGGGTAGGTAATACCCGAGGAATATTTAAATTTCACATTAATAAGTTACACTGTATATTCTTCGAATCTGATTCAACAGTTATTCACTATCCTATTTAAAACCACCGGGATACTTATCCGTTCACCAAAGAATAACTATTTTCATTCAAATTCAATTTCATATTTGAATTTTGACCTATCAGAATCCAACAAGTGGCATAATGAAGAAATAATGGACACAATAAAAATTGATTAGAAACAGACTAATTAACAATATTAAATTTTATTAAGAAACCACGCTAACAAAATCCTAGCTAACTGTTCCTAGCTAACTGTTAATTCCGTATTACATTTTATTTATCGCAATTTATTTATCGCAATTTATTTTATCGCAATTTATATTCTCGCAATTTTATTTATTGTCATTTAATTTCTGTTATTTACTTTACGCACTTTATTTATCATCATTTAATTTCTGTTATTTATTTTACGCACTTTAAATATCGGGACACGTATACAAGGTTTTGACATATCATATCGACACATCTATATATATTATTTGGAATCACCATAGACACTCTATATGCAGTAATGATCGAGTTCTCTATACAGGGTTGAGGTTGATTCTATAATAATATATATACTTTGAGTTGTGATCGAGTCTGAGACATGTACACGGGTCACGATACGTATTAATTAATTCAAATATTATATATTAAACTATATATGAATGATTGCACTGTCAACTGTGGACTATCGACTGTGGACTAATAACATTGGACAATTAAAATGAATTAAAATATTGAATATAACATATGAAACTAAACAATTCTTCAAGTTTGCCACTTGATTTCGTCTTAAACCTCATTTGTATCTTCACGATTACATTCTGCGTTCAAACCTTTCATGATTCTTGAAAACACCTCAATCGATAGGATGAATCAACCGCACTTCATCTACGGAAGGAAAGATTTATGCATATAGTTATGCACCTGAGAAACTCTCGGCAATTGAGTAAAAGTTCAACACGTAGCCGCGTCAGATCCTTTGGCATTTATTAACAAAAACAACTTTGCGATCCCTTTTCAAAATTAGCCAATTTTGTCACAGCTCCAACAAGTCAACTTCGACTTTTCGTACGAAACAACCTTATTATAACGTTTATATATACGCGTGCTCTTTTATTGTTACCAGGTAACCTTTCATATTCCATCATATTACCATCAGCGTTTAATCATCTAAAAACACAATTCTCCTGAAACCACCTCGGATTAATAACCGATGATTCAGATATCATAGCATTAAATGCAGAGGAAACAGAAAAATGGTAGATGGTCTAAACGGACCAAAGTTTGATGATAAAGAAAGGAGTGTTAGGAACGCTCGATAGAAAATTGGGTATTGAAAAACAGATTGAGTTACCCATGAAGGAGACCAAGGACAAATACAAGGACCAAATCCTATATTCAAAGGATTCAGGTAATTCTGGATCCGTTGAAATCTTTAGAGAATATCTTGCTCCGAAGTCATGTTAAAATCTTGCGGAAAATCTTTCTCCATCAACCGTCGAACTTAGAAATTCCAAAATATCATCATCAATATCTTTGATATTTCTGAGGATATTTTCATAAATATTCTCGTCCGAAATTATATACCTCTTCGTGCTTCCTGTGTATCAATATATTGGAAACATTCAATAGAAAATATAGTACCGAAAAGCAGATTATGCGAAACTATGAAGAAAGCCGTGGATAAATCACAAAGAATAAGTTTGACTTCAAAGAATCCAAATAATTCAATGTCTGCTAAAGTCTATAGTGAATAACTTGCTCCTTACTCTAAACCCTTGCAGACAATAGTTTCTATCATCCTCTGATCTTAGATATTCTGAGATATTATCGTACCTTTCATTATAAATATCCTCCATATTTCTAGAGATATTTTTATAACTATTCTTATCTGAAATCATTAATCTTTTCGTGCTATCAGTATTACATCATATAGAAACTGTTAGTTTCTATATTCTGTAAATTTTCAAGCTTAAAATATGAATGTTATTGAAGTAATGATGGGAACTGATGCATGAGTTAGTATAATATAATGACACTTGATCAACGTGATTATATTACAGTAAGTCATGTTGAGTTTCTAAATGAAACGTGATGATTCACAGATCATAACGTCATCATGTGCCATGTTACATAACTCTTTCATCCTACTTAACTCCGTAACAAATCAAGAAAATGTATTCTTGATGGTTCTATCTTCCGTGATGTTGATAAATTTGAAAATCAAATCGTGCCATCACGTTCCTTCATGCTTAGAACATTATAATCATTCGAAACTCTATATCTATAAATTCTGGACCATTATTCGCTTGACTTGAAGTCGGGAAGAGAAAACAAAAGCATAGAGCTTTGAAATATAAGGGAGAATATAAAGTCCGATAACAACACATAAATTACAAACCGTGTATATCAATGTTTATCGCAACATAAAGACACGGGAGAATTAAAAACATTATAATCCCGAGGGCGAAGTAGAAGAAAGCAGATTCCTCTGGTGGAAGTTGGAAAAGGAGAATGATTGTTGCGATAGTAAGGATGAGGACAACGATCAGAACTGGATTAATCATTTTCAGAATCTTTTGGATGTATGAACTAAGAAAGAAAGTATAAGAATGGTGAGAATAATGGAAAGGAAGAGCTTAATTTATACTGGAAATATCAGACGTAGTAATCGGGGCAGATCACCGTATTTAATTAAAGAGATCTTAATTTCCATAAATCCCGAAGAATCAGATTTTATAGATCTTCAAGATTTTCTTTAAATCCCTTAAATTTCGGAATTCAACCAAGGCAATGTCAAAAGTTAAGACGCGCCTTATTTTCTAAATTCAAACTTGACTACGTCAAAAGTTAAAAACAAATCTTTGTTTCTCATTTCATCCTTTTGTGAATAGCTTCATTCGCACTCTTCGAATAATCGAATTATTTTTATCCATATTACTCAATGATGATAAAACTCAAGTTATCAACTCATATTCGTCAGGAAAACATATTTATTGTTAGCTATGACGACCTCACTCAAATTTCGGGACGAAATTTCTTTAACGGGTAGGTACTGTGATGACCCGGGAATTTCCGACCAAATTTAAACATAATCTTATATGATTCGACTCGATAAGCAAAGTCTATTAAACCGAGACTCATTATGTTTGAACTATTTCATGATAACATTTGACCTTTAACTATTTCCGACGATTCACGAACCTTTAATTGTAACTAAGAATGTAAATATAAATAATTATATATAAAACTAATTATATTAGTATTAATGAACTATTAAGTAATTTTGTTATTATAAAAGATAACATTTAATAACTAAAGATTTTCATTTTGAATATATATAGTAATAGTATATTGTATATAAATGATTCAAACATATTTTACCAACGTTATCAAAATATTAAATGTACAATGTTATACTTTGTAGTTAATTGTTTAATATACATAATTAATCATCTACTCAACATTTAAAACATGATTTTATATATATGGTAGTATACATATATACATAAATATAACTATATATATATGATTTTATACATAATTATTATATTATGTATATGTAGAAATTTATAATATATCTATGATGAAATAATGTACTATTTTAATAAATATATATAATACTTACATATATAAAACATTTATATTTTTCATAATTACATACATAAGTATAATATAATTAGTATGTAAATAAATATTATAATATATTTATATTAAAATGCATAAATATATAATATTCAGTATATGTTACAATACATATTACATAATTATTAAATATTACATAATAATAGATGATATTAATAAATTAAATTTAAATACAAATATAGTTGTTGTAGTAATGTTATTTGTATCGTCAAATATCAATATTTGTATTCATAATATCACTTTATATCATATAAAGATGAAATTAGATGTATATATTAGATTATTATTACTAATATTATTATTATCGATAAAATATTAATATTATCATAATTAGTATGGTATTATTATTATTATTATTATTATCATTTTTACAATTATTATTATCATTAATATTATATTTATCATTATTATTAATTTTATTAATATTATTAGATATTAATAGTATTGTTATTATATATTATTATTATTAATTAAAAAAAAACAGTAGGGATCTATATTATACGCGTGACCTCTGTATCCTTTATCTCTATTATTATTATTTTTTTGTTTCTTTCCTGCTCCCAACTCGTGAACCTGTGTTGACATTTTCTCCATTTTTTATCAACCGATCTCTATTATTACAACATGATTATGTATAATTGCAAATCAAATAAAAAGGAAATCCAATGGGATTAAAGAGCACATCGATATTTTTTTTTCTTCTTCTCTGCACGCTCCAATTTTTTTTTCTCTTAATTCAATTTCGAATAAAGTTTCAAAATCTAAAAATGCAGAAAGGTTAGAAATCTTTCTTTGAATCTATCTGCAAAATCTCAACTCTCAAATCTTTATATCGATCTTGAATTTTGAAGTCAAAGTTTAGTTTAAAAAAAGTCAACAATTGTTCTTGAGACAAATTCGCGTTTGTGTATATGTTTCTGATCAAATTGACGATTCCAGTAGTTTTTATACATGTTTAGAAAACTATTTCGTGTTATAAACATTATCTATAATGTTATCTATTACGAAATCAAATTTTTTTTTTTTCCAAGAACCGACGCTGCAGTAGGCCTTTAGTATTTTTTTTTTATTTTAGAACCCAAATTATTTTTTTTCTGTAATGTTTTGAAGCTTTAAAGGGAACCCCGATTTTGTTTTTTTTTTTGGTTATTGATGTTTTGTTGAATCCATGAGACTTGTGGAGAAGAAGAGGAATAGAAGAAAAACAGTTTATATATAAAATTTAAATTCGATATTAGTACAGAGAATCAGAATTGGTGGGATGGTCGAGAGTGTTTGCGTGTGAGCATGTGGTCACGAGATCGATTCCAGAGGACGGTAGTTTCTTTTTTTTTTGAAACTCTTTTCATGTGAGGTAGTTTTCTTTTCTAATTTTATTATTGTTATTATATATTAATTATTATTAGTATTATTATTATTATTGTGATTGTTTTGATTGTTATTGTTATTGTTATTATTAGTATCATACTTGTTATCATATTTGAAAGTATTATAGACATTACTATTATTATTATGATAGGTATTAATAATATTATTATTAGTAATAAACTTATCATTTTAGTATTTTATCATCATTAGGATTATGATTATGATTATCATTATTATTATTATGAAGGAAATAAAAATATATTATTATCATCAATATTAGAATTTGTACCGGTTTATAAATAATAGTATCATCAGTACATTTACAATTAATAATATCATATTTATCAGTATCATCATTAATATTTACTAGTATTATTATGATTATCATTTATCATTTTATAAATATTAGAACCCTTATTATTAACATAAGTATGGTATTAGTATTAATATTATTTTAGAGTTATTATTATTAGTATCATTAACAGTTATCATTTTCATTTTTTTTGCTATTAGTATTATCATTATTAATAAAATTATTATTATTATTAGTAAATCATTATTATCTAAATTATTATTTTAACAAATAAATATTTTGTACACTATATATATACTTATGGTATATACTAGGATTGTATTAATAATTCACATAACAAACTAATAAAATTTCATAAATACAATACTAACCACAAATATATGTATATAAATATATTAATGTCACTATTTATATAAACGTAAATCATTATAGATATATATACATAAAATCGATATATATATAAAATATAATATAAGTATACGTTTTAAAATAAAGGTTAGAATAAATTCTACAAAACTATAATATATAAATAATACATATTAATAAATGAAATTTTGTAACTTACATTATACGTATTAATATATACACAATTGATATAGGTTCGTAAATCCGAGGCCAACCCTGCATTGTTCAATGACGTCATATGTATTTTTACTACAATATACAGTATCGTGAGTTTCATTTGCCTTTTTACCCTTTATATTTTTGGGCTGAGAATACATGCGCAACTTTTATAACTGTTTTACGAAATTGACACAAGTACGTGAAACTACATTCTATGGTTGGATTATCGAAGTCGAATATGCCCCTTTTTATTAAGTCTGGTAATCTAAGAATTAGGGAACAGACACCCTAATTGACGCGAATCCTAAAGATAGATCTATCGGGCCCAACAAGCCCCATCCAAAGTACCGGATGTTTTAGTACTTCGAAATTTATATCATGTCCGAAGGAGGATCCCGGAATGATGGAGATATTCTTATATATGCATATTGTTAATGTCGGTTACCAGGTGTTCAATCCATATGAATGATATTTTTGTCTCTATACATGGGACGTATGTTTATGAGAAATGGAAATCTGAAATCTTGTGGTCTATTAAAATGATGGAAACGATTGTTTAAGTTAAACTAATGAACTCACCAACCTTTTGGTTGACACTTTAAAGCATGTTTATTCTCAGGTACGAAAGAAATCTTCCGCTGTGTATTTGCTCATTTTATAGATATTACTTGGAGTCATTCATGGCATATTTCAAAAGACGTTGCATTCGAGTCGTCGAGTTCATCAAGATTATTATCAAGTCAATTATAGTTGGATATATTATGAAATGGTATGCATGCCTGTCAACTTTCGATGTAATGAAAGTTTGTCTTTTCAAAAACGAATGCAATGTTTGTAAAATGTATCATATAGAGGTCAAGTACCTCGCGATGTAATCAACTGTTGTGAATCGTTTATAATCGATATGGACTTCGTCCGGATGGATTAGGACGGGTCTTCACAAAATGCAATAAAAACCTCATAGGTGGTTTATGGTGATTAACATATAAATATACATCTACTGATATCATGTGTAGGATATATTTGATCCACTTTTGATTCTTTCATACATCATAATAGTGTTTGTAAAATTACTTACGAGTACAGTTGCAGCTTCACCATCAACACTTCCATTTGTAAAACATTTCTTAAACATATCGACCCGAGTAGGTTCTCTTCCAAAACTCGTCTACAATGAGTAAAAACGAGGTAACTATTAACAATGTATATTCAAAAGCTATACTATATTAATAATTTTCCCATGATATTACCTTCAGTTCTTCACGGATTCTTGCAAAACTTTTTTTCCCCGGTTTATTGCGTCAACTTCTTGTTAGCCCTATTGGCTTTATTTTTGTCGGACATCGCCTAAAAAAGAAAATATATTAAATATTCTAATATGAAAATAATATAATATAAAAAAGTTACACCAAGTGTAAGATTATTTCATACCTTCACCCTTTCTTTACTCCAATATTCAAGAAGTCTTCTCCAATGTCTTTTGGTCAGTTCTTCAGGTAGTAAATTCAATTGAACCTCCATTGATAAAGACGGATCAAAGTAGGCTTCCTTTATTCTCTCCCTCAAATTTTTCATTTTTCGACCATATGACTGGAGTATCCAAGAATCAGCAGTTTGTGGAAAATCAAACTTTGTCTACAAATTATAAAAAGAGAAAACATATCACATGAGAGGTAAAAAAGGCTTATTATCACACAGATTTTAAAATACGTACCCTTAAGAAGTTGAGCATCTTATCTTTTTTTTTTGTGTGTTTTAACTTGATTCCATGGTCTATAAAATGGACAATATTGGTAGCTCCGCGTTAAGTTACCAAGAAAATCTACTGTTTTTGCAAATCGGCTGTCCATGTTCATTAACAAAAAATGGAATTCGAACAGATGCCCACGCCGTAAATGGATGCCCTATCTGATCCATCTCAAATCCAGCCGAAGGTCTTCGAGCCTTGTAACGAACTAAAGTTCTAAAGCAAAGCGACCCCAATCCCTCCCCAGCCCAGGTCAAAGGTCTCCCCGCTCTTTTTATTTGTTTCCAGATTTTTCACATAAGTGCCGGTCCTCGAACTCTGTCGCCTTTATCTACAAAATATGAGCACTTGATTTACAATTGATATACTACTAAACAATCAACAATATAAATCAAATAAACAAAACAAATTAGAAAAACAAGAAATAACCTGATTCATCTGCTAGTTGGGTGGTTTGCTAATCAACATTCATCACAGGTTGAGTACTCGCATTTACTTCTTTACTCGCATAATAAAAAGGATACTGAAATTTAGAATACATTCTTTAACATAATAAAAAGAATCAAGCAATATATAACAAATAAACCTTCTAGTTGTTGGGTGGTTTCTCGTTGGTGGTCTTCAAAATCATCATAATATTCATTTCTATATACGTAACCATCGTAAATATCATTGTTGGCTTCATATCAGGCCCGGTTCCGTATCCGTTTCTTCATTTATAAGACTTCTAGCTTCTTCGTGTCTAACTTTTTTGTGTCTAGACACCAACTTTCCCTCTAAATTTTGATCTTCATGATTGTCTGTTTTAAGTAATGTAATCAATACATGTATTATTATATATTGTGAATGAATTATCAGTAGATGAAGAGAGGCCATATATGTAGTGACCCGAACTTTTCTATGTTTATATAGATTAAATTAAATTGATTTTTACATGATTAAATGTTTCCAACATGTTAAGCAATCAAACTTGTTAAGACTTGATTATTTGAAATGAGTTTCATGTAGACAATTGACCACCCAAGTTGACCGGCGATTCACGAACGTTAAAACTTGTAAAAACGACATGACGATATATATATGGATATACATATAGTTAACATGAGATTATGATAAGTGAGTATCTCTATAAGTATATTAACAATGAGTTATATACATAAAAACAAGACTACAAACTTAAGGATTTCGAAACGAGACATATATGTAATGATTATCGTTGTAACGACATTTAGATGTATAGATATCATATTAAGATATATTAATATATCATAATATCATGATAAGATAATAATTTAACATCTAATTAGATATAATAAACAATGGGTTAACAACATTAAATGAGATTGTTAACTTAAAGGTTTCAAAAAAACACTTATATGTAACGACTAACGATGACTTAACGACTCAGTTAAAATGTATATACATGTAGTCTATTTAGATGTATTAATATACTTTTGGAAGACTTCAAGACATATATCAAAACACTAATACTTAATGAAAATGGGTACAGTTACATTCCCATTCTTTTTTCATCAAGAATTCAAGTCGTATTCATACCCGTATTATACACAGCTTCTAGACGTACTTACTGTGGGTATATACCAATAGAAACTAGCATGGGATTCCACTCTTGATTATGTCATGTATGACTAATCAATTTTAACTTCTACCATGAACTAGTCAACTAACCAGAACTCCTTTTAACCCCACTCACTACTCACCACTTACCACTCATCATTCACTCCATTTCACTTCCAATTCTCTTTCTAATTCTCTCTCAACACACACACACACACACACACACACACACACACACTTATGAACGAATTTTTCCAGTAGCTAATCATCATCTTCATCAAAAATTACTTCAAGAATCAAGCTATAATCATCTTAGGAAGAACACTTCAAGAACACTTCGAAAATCCTTTCAAGTTTACTAGTTTACATCCAAGCTTTCTAATCCATTCCAAGTAATCATCTAAGATCAAGAAACCTTTGTTATTTATAGTAGGTTATCTTTCTTATTCAAGGTAATAATCATATTTAAACTTTGATTCAATTTATATAACTATAAACTATCTTAATTCGAGTAAAATCTTATTTGAACTTGTTTTTGTGTCATGATCCTACTTCAAGAACTTTCAAGCCATCCAAGATCCTTTGAATAATCATATTTAAACTTTGATTCAATTTCTATAACTATAAACTATCTTAATTGCTTGTCACTTCCAGTAGGTTTACCTACTAAACTTAAGGTAGTAATGATGTTCATAACATCATTCAATTCATACATATAAAACTATCTTATTCGAATATTTAAACTTGTAATCACTAGAACATAGTTTAGTTAATTCTAAACTTGTTCGCAAATAAAGTTAATCCTTCTAACTTCACTTTTAAAATCAACTAAACACATGTTCTATATCTATATGATATGCTAACTTAATGATTTAAAACCTGGAAACACGAAAAACACCGTAAAATCGGACATACGCCGTCGTAGTAACACCGCGGGCTGTTTTGGGTTTGATAATTAAAAACTATGATAAACTTTGATTTAAAAGTTTTTCTTATGGTAAAATGATTTTTCTTATAAACATGAAACTATATCCAAAAATCATGGATAAACTCAAAGTGGAAGTATGTTTTTTCAAAATGGTCATCAAGACGTCGTTCTTTCGACTGAAATGACTACCTCTTACAAAGATGACTTGTAACTTATATTTCCGACTATAAACCTATAATTTTTCTGTAAATATGAAACCATAGCAATTTGATTCACTAAAAACGGATTTAAAACGAAGAAGTTATGGGTAAAACAAGATTGGATATTTTTTGATTGTTGTAGCTACGAGAAATATTGTAACAATTCTATACAAATCATAACTTAACAAAGTTATATTGTATTATTCATGTATTCTAATATATATTATGTAATCTTGGGATACCATAGACACGTATACAATGTTTTGACATATCATATCGACCCATCTATATAATATATTTTGGAAGAACCATAGACACTCTATATGCAGTAATGTTGGAGTTAGCTATACAGGGTTGAGGTTGATTCTAAAATAATATATATAGTTTGAGTTGTGATCTAGCCTGAGGCTTGTATACACTGGGTCGTGGATTGATCCAAGATAATTTATATTTATTTCTGTACATCAAACTATGGACAACTAGTTGTAGGTTATTAACGAGGACAGCTGACTTAATAAGCTTAAAACATTATAACGTATTAAAAAATGTTGTAAATATATTTTGAGCATATTTTGATATATATGTACATATTTGTATAGGTTCGTGAATCGACCAGTGGCCAAGTCTTACTTCCCGAAGAAGTAAAAATCTGTGAAAGTGAGTTATAGTCCCACTTTTAAAATCTAATATTTTGGGATGAGAATACATGCAGTTTTATAAATGTTTTACGAAATAGACGCAAGTAAATGAAAATACATTATATGGTTGAATGATTGAAGCTGAATATGCCCCTTTTGCTTGGTAGCCTAAGAATTAGTAAACCGATCTACTAATTGACGCGAATCCTAAAGATAGATCTATTGGGCCTAACGAACCCCATTCAAAGTACTGGATGCTTTAGTACTTCGAATTCGTTTATAACATGTCCGAAGGATTTCCCGGAATGATAGGGGATATTCTTATATGCATCTTGTTAATGTCGGTTACCAGGTGTTCACCATATGAATGATTTTTATCTCTATGTATGGGATGTATATTGAAATATGAAATCTTATGGTCTATTATTGCGATTTGATAAATATATAGGTTAAACCTATAACTCACCAACATTTTTGTTGACGTTTTAAGCATATTTATTCTCAGGTGATTATTAAGAGCTTCCGTTGTTGCATACTAAAATAAGGACAAGATTTGGAGTCCATGCTTGTATGATATTGTGTAAAAACTGCATTCAAGAAACTTATTTTTGATGTAATATATTCTTATTGTAAACCATTATGTAATGGTCGTGTGTAAACAGTATATTTTAGATTATCATTATTTGATAATCTACGTAATGCTTTTTAAACCTTTATCGATAAAATAAAGGTTATGCTTGTTTTAAAAAATGAATGCAGTCTTTGAAAAACGTCTCATATAGAGGTCAAAACCTTGCGACGAAATCAATTAATATGGAACGTTTATAATCAATATGAACGGGACACTTCAGTTGGTATCTGAGCGATGGTCTTAGAGAACCAGAAATTTGCATTAGTGTGTCTTATCGAGTTTGTTAGGATACATTAGTGAGTCTGGACTTCGACCGTGTTTTCTTTAAAAAAAATGATTGCTTAACACTTTTGGTGGAAACTATATATTATTAACATGTAAATATTATGTGATATATTAACCTCTTAATGTGTTTGATATTGTGTGATAGATGTCTACCTCTAGTACAAATCTCATTGATTCACCTAATAATAATGAAGAGTCGAATATATTTTGGGAAGATTAACAAATTCCCGAAGAGGAACCGGAAGAGGAGGAACCGGAAGAAGAGGAACCAGAAGAGGATGAATCGGAAGAGGAGGAACCAGAAGAAGAAGAGGTTCCGGAGGAAGAAATAGTGATACCTATAGTAAATCATTTAAATAAAAGAAAATCCTCAACCAACGGACCAAAGTTAAAAAGGGTCAATGGTGTTTCTACCGAGGAAGCAAAATATTGGGAAGACTACCAATTTTCCGATGAATCGAATCCCGATGAGGATTCCGATGATGTTATAGAAATCACCTCGACCCAATTTTATATAGCAAAAGAAAATAATAAGGGAAAAGGTATAAAAATAGAGAAACCCGATTCCAACCCTGATGAGCTTTATATGTATCGGCAACATCCGTATTTCCTAAAGTGTAACAATAACCCAGGAACCTCTAAACCACTAGGTTTTTCTAAACCATTGTGAAAAACGACTCCTCGTATTAGAGGAACACCATATATCCCTGAAAAATTAGGAAAGCGAACCAAGTCCGAAGAAGAAGAAACCAGTGATTCAGATTAGGGAGTTGTAATCATGTTGTGTATTATATGTATTATAGTGTGCTTGTACTTTTATGTTCTATGTAAAAATTGCTTGTATTGTTTGTTAATTATCTTTTATGAATCTAATCCTTGTCTATTTTACAGTATAAAAACAAAATGGACGTTAAGGGTAGACAACCGAATATTTTAGAAGACCTACCAGAGGATATGATTGAGGAAATCTTGTCTAGAGTCGGTCAGAGTTCATCAACACATTTAGTTATGGCGAAATTAACTTTTCAAACATTTGAAAGAATTTCCAGAAATGCCTTAGTTTATAAAAGGCTTTTCTTTGATAGGTGGGGTATATCACATTGGGGAGACCGTAAGTTACGCCGTGTTTTCTTTAAAGCATTAAATGCGGGGAACCCAAATGCAATTTTACGCTACGGGTTAAGAACCTATTTTGACTCAACATATCCCAACATAGGATTTCACGAGTTAGAAAGAGCTTCTAACATGCAACATAAAGAAGCATGTTATACTTACGGGTTAGTGATGTTCGCTTCTTACCAAAGTGAGAAAAAAAATATCGGGTTACAACTTTTAAATAAAACCTTTCCACAAGTGACGGATTCAGTAGTTGGAGTGAGAAACAAGGTTTTTAGATTATTACGGGGCTGTTGGACATTACGAAACCCTCGTACTTTTGACGATATTACAACATGCTTCCTAGCCAATGGTCATAACGGTTATTTTCCACAAGACCAAGGATGGAAATTCGTGTTAGTAAAACCAGAATGCATGACTTGTTTCTGGACTTATGAATTACGTGTCTTTATTTCCTTTGCTGAACAACTTGCGTAGATTTATCTTCAAAATTGTCATGTATCAAAGTGTAATATATTTCATGTTATATGTAATATAGCGAAGTTGTAAGTTTGAAGAATATTTGTATGTGATATATTATTATAATAAGTTTTTCATATGGAATTGTAGTAGTTGAATTGTATATTAGCTACTAAGTATGAACTTAACGGGTAGGTAGTACCCGAATTTAAACTTATAAAATGCTAATATGAAGAAAAAGCTTTTATAAATAAGTTCATATTATGCTACGAAATACTATTGACTACTCTTAATATTCTGTATGGTTAACTCAATTCAGTTGGCTATTTTGAAGGAAATGGCACCGACTACTCGACAAACCATGAATATGAGCGAAGAGGAATTTCGTACTTTTCTTACTGTAAACATAGCTGCAGTACAAGCTGCGCTACATACCAACAATAACTTTGAATCTAGCAATGCAGCTAACGGCGCAAGAAATCGTGTAGGATGCACCTACAAAGAATTCACTGCCTGCAAACCTTTGGAATTTGATGGAACCGAAGGACCAATTGGATTGAAACGGTGGACCGAGAAAGTCGAATCGGTGTTTGCCATAAGTAAGTGTACTGAAGAGGATAAAGTTAAGTACGCTACGCATACCTTCATAGGTACTGCGTTAACGTGGTGGAACACCTATCTTGAACAGGTAGGATAAAATGCTGCTTACGCATTACCGTGGTCGGCATTCAAGCAATTGATGAACGAGCAGTACCGTCCTAGAAACGAAGTCAATAAACTCAAGGCAGAACTTAGAGAGTTATGAACACAAGGGTTTGACGTTACCACATATGAACGACGATTCACAGAGTTGTGCCTATTGTGTCCGGGAGCATTCGAAGATGAAGAAGAGAAGATCGACGTGTTTGTAATAGGGTTACCAGTAAGGATTCAAGAAGATGTGAGTTCACACGAGCCCACTTCTATACAGAAGGCAAGTCGAATGGCTCATAAACTCATAAATCAGATTGAGGGAAGAATTAAAGAGCATGCGGCCGAAGAAGCCAACACGAAACAACTCAAGAGGAAGTGGGAGGAAAACGGTGATAAGAGTCACCAGTACAACAACAACAATTACAACAACAATCACAACAACTATCCCAACAACCGCAACAACAATCGCAACAATAACCGCAATCCTAACAATAACTACAACAAACATCCCAACAACAACAACAACTACAACAACCGTTTCAACAATAATAACAATCCCAACAACAACCTCAATAACAACAATGGCAACAAAAACCAAAAACAGCCATGTCATAGGTGTGAAGAAAATCATCAGGGGTTTTTCACGACATTTTGCAATAGGTGTAAAAGAAATGGTCATAGCGCTACAAAGTGTGAGGTCTACGGACCAAAGTTTAACAGAACTAAAGGAACAAATAATGTCGGAACAAGTAATGCTGAAATAAATAGTGTCGGAGCAAGTAATACCAACACTGTTTGTTATAAATGTGGAAAACAGGGCCACATTATTAGAAATTGCCCGAATCAGGGGAATAATAATGGGCAGGGCCGCGGAAGAATTTTCAATATTAATGCGGCAGAAGCACAGGAAGACCCGGAGCTTGTTACGGGTACGTTTCTTATTGACGATAAATCTGCTTATGTTTTATTTGATTCGGGTGCGGATAAAAGCTATATGATTAGAGAATTTTGTGCTAAATTAAGTTACCCATTGACGCCTTGGATAGAAAATTTTTACTCGAATTGGCAAACGGTAAATTAATTTCAGCAGATAATATATGTCGGGAGAGAGAAATTAAACTGGGGGATGAAACGTTTAAAATTGATTTAATACCAGTCGAGTTAGGGAGTTTTGATGTAATAATTGGCATGGAATGGTTGAAAAAGGTGAGAGCAGAGATCGTTTGTTACAAAAATGCGATTCGCATTATGCGTGAAAAAGGAAAACCTTTAATGGTGTACGGAGAAAAGAGCAACGCGAAGTTAAATCTTATTTGTAGTTTGAAGGCGCAAAAACTAATAAGAAAAGGTTGTTACGTCATTCTAGCACACATCGAGGAAGTTAAACCTGAAGAAAAGAACATCAATGATGTTCCCGTCGCAAAAGAATTTCCCGATGTATTTCCGAAAGAATTACCGGGACTACCTCCGCACCGATCTGTTGAATTTCAGATAGATCTTGTACTAGGAGCTGCACCAATAGCTCGTGCTCTATACAAACTTGCACCCAGTGAGATGAAGGAACTCCAAAGCCAATTACAAGAACTTTTAGAGCGTGGTTTCATTCGACCAAGCACATCACCCTAGGAAGCTCCTATTTTGTTTGTCAATAAGAAGGATGGTACATTTAGGTTGTGTATCGACTACCGAGAGTTGAACAAACTTACCATTAAGAACCGCTACCCACTACCGAGAATCGACGACTTTTTTGATCAACTACAAGTCTCGTCGGTTTATTCGAAGATCGATTTACATTCCGGGTATCATCAAATGCGGGTGAAGGAGGATGATATTCCGAAGACTGCTTTTAGGACACGTTACGGTCATTATGAGTTTATGGTTATGCCGTTTGGTTTAACTAATGCACCAGCTGTGTTCATGGACCTCATGAACCGAGTGTGTGGGCCATACCTTGACAAGTTTTTCATTGTTTTCATCGATGACATACATATTTACTCAAAGAATGACCAAGAGCACGAAGAACATTTGAGAAAAGTGCTAGAGTTGTTAAGAAAGGAAAAACTGTATGCTAAGTTTCAAAGTGTGCATTTTGGTTGGAAGAAGTTCAATTCCTCGGTCACATAGTGAACAAAGAAGGTATTCAGGTGGATCTAGCAAAGATTGAAACCGTTGAAAAGTGGGAAACTCCGAAAACTCCGAAACACATACGCCAGTTTTTAGGACTAGCTGGTTACTACAGAAGGTTCATCCGAGACTTTTCTAGAATAGCAAAACCCTTAACTGCATTAACGCATAAAGGGAGGAAATTTGAATGGAAGGATGAACAAGAAAAAGCGTTTCAATTGTTGAAGAAAAAGTTAACTACGGGACCTATATTGTCATTACCTGAAGGGAATGATGATTTTGTGATATATTGTGACGCCTCAAAGCAAGGTCTCGGTTATGTATTAATGCAACAAACGAAAGTAATTGCTTATGCGTATAGACAATTGAAGATTCATGAATAGAATTATACGACGCATGATTTGGAATTAGGCGCTGTTGTTTTTGCATTAAAGACTTGGAGGCACTACTTATATGGGGTCAAAAGTATTATATATACCGACCACAAAAGTCTTCAACACATATTTAATCAGAAACAACTGAACATGAGGCAGCGCAGGTGGATTGAATTGTTAAATGATTACGACTTTCAGATTCGTTACCACCTAGGGAAGGCAAATGTGGTAGCCGACGCCTTGAGCAGAAAGGACAGAGAACCCATTCGTGTAAAATCTATGAATATAATGATTCTGATGTTTTAGCAGAGTGGTATAAAATACTATTAATTTTAGCAGGAAAATACTATTAAATACGATACAATTTTACACAAGATATTTATTTATTTAGAGAATGGATATACTTAAACCTTGCTACAACACTTATAGGCAGTGTACCTAATCGTACAGTAGTGTAGTTTTTAGTAAGTCCGGTTCGTTCCACAGGGAAATCTTTAAACAAAGTTTAACGCTATATTAGTTTACTTTTATAAAAATACAAATATAAATATAAGTAATATTATTATTATAAAGGGGGGTTTTTTTTTACCGTTTAATGACCGGTTTGTCGATTTTAAAACTTTAGTCGCAGTTAAAACCAAATGTAAAATAATAAATAAATACAAGACTTAATTTAAAGCGTAAAGTAAATAATGATAATGAAATTACGATTAATAAAAATGCGATAAAATAAACTTGCAATAATTAAAAAGTACGATAATTAAAAGTGCAATTAAATACAATAACAATAAATAAAAATGCGATAATTAGAAGTGCAATTAAATATAAAATAAAGGAAATTAAATATGAAATAAAGGAATTATGCTTATTTAAACTTCCGTAATCATGATGTTTGACGTGTTGATTTTAGTTTTATGCCCATGGGTTAATTGTCCTTTGTCCTGGATTATTTAATATGTCCGTCTGGTTTTTGTCCATAACAGTCCATCAGTCATAAATATAAAGTGCGAGTGTCCTCGTCAAATTATTCTTATACCCGAAGTTAAATATTCCAACTAATTGGGGACTTAAACTGTAACAAGATTTTAATACTTTGTTTAATAATTACACCAGGATGTCGACTGAGTGTAACCCAAGGTTTTAATATTTTGTTATTAATTATACCAAGTGCCCTTGTACATAATTTCACCCCTGTTTTAATTATTCTAGTGGCTATTAATCCATTCCCGTGTCCGGTTAAATGAACGATTATTCGTACATATAAATACCCCGCCCATCGTGTCCGATCGAGTGTATATGGTAATTTATAGGGACGCCCAATTGTAAATCTTTATATTAACATTAACAAACTATCATTTAGTTAAACAAATATAAAGCCCATTAATAGCCCATAGTCTAATTTCCACAAGTGTCGTTCTTTTGTTCAAACCCCAATTATGGTACAAAGCCCAATTACCCAATTTTAGTAATTAGCCCAACATCATGATTACTTCGGATTAAATAAGCATAATAATAACTTAGCTACGAGACATTAATGTAAAAAGGTTGAACATAACTTACAATGATTAAAAATAGCGTAGCGTTACACGGACAGAATTTCGACTTACACCCTTACAACATTCGCTAACATACCCTTATTATTAGGATTAAAATTAAAATTAAAATTAAAATTAAAATATAAATATAAATATTTACGATATAGATAGAGAGATGGATATATATGTTATTAAAAATGATCAGAATTCGGTTGCTTTTATAGGGAGTTTCAAACTTTGGGGCTCCGCGACTCGCGGCATTTTTTGCCTTCAAACTCCGCGAGTCGCGGAGTTTGTAAATACAGCTCACACAATTTGGAGTCTTTCTTGCCGACGGTTTTTATCTATATATATAATATATAAATAATTATAAGAATTATTTAAATATTAGATTATATTTATGTGCATAGTTGACTTGTAATTTTTAGTCCGTTGTGTCGAGCGTTGAGAGTTGACTCATGTCCCGGTTCCGGATTTTCGAACGTTCTTGCGTACAATTTAATATCTTGTACTTTGCGTTTTGAATCTTGTACTCTTGTAATTTCGAGACGTTTCTTATCAATAATTGGAACCTCTTTGATTGTATTTTGTACTTTTGAGCTTTTTGGTCGTTTGCGTCTTCAATTCGTCGAATCTGTCTTTTGTCTTCACCTTTTATTATTTAAACGAATATCACTTTTAAATAGAACAATTGCAACTAAAAGCTTGTCTTTCTTGAGGAATAATGTTATGAAATATATGTTCGTTTTTAGCATTATCAAATATTCCCACAATTAAGCGTTGCTTGTCCTCAAGCAATATCGTCTTGAAATACTAGAATCACTTCTTTATTCTTCACACTTTGTACATCAGTGATTTCTATACGGTGGTATAAACAATGGTAGTAACGATATGGTTTACAGTCCCACATGACTATAAAAATTTAGATCCATTAAGGAAATTGGATCTTTATGAAAACATTTGATCTTTTGAAAATTAAATCTAGTTTTTACCCTAGATAAGTTTTTCGGAATAACCCTTCACCGGTGTTTGCAAAATATTTTTTTGTGGGTTGTGTGGGTTTCAGATTTGAAAATTTTAGCTCAAAAATTATGGTTTTGTGTCATCCACTTGCTAACCTTGTATTTGGAAAGCAATACGTCCAGTTTACTTGTCCCGTATATTACCTTTCGGTAAACTACCGTCCGGTTGTAAAGGAAAGCGTTGAACAATCAACTGTTAAGGCAATGTCCCCTGACATGCTTTTAATTATGGTTTATAACGTGTCGGACGCAATTACTATCCTTGGTAGGAGCAATAGTAAAGCTCACCCTTATAATTTTTCGGTCTGGCACAAGGTCCTGTCTTTGACCACTATGCAACCACCGTTCTTACGGTTGACACCCGATTTAGTTCAGGTGACCTAATGAATTCCAGGTGAATTCCTAGGATTTTACATTTAATGGTAATGAACGCATTGAGAATAGGGTTTTCAGAGAACAAATCGGTTTTATTTTTGATCAAAATATTTTCTCGTTCAAGCTCGAGTTTAGATATCATTGAATTCCATGAGTTTGAATTCTCAATCTTTAAGGTCAATCTCTAGGATTGAGTAATATCAGTCTTAAAAGCTGATTTTTAATCTTTAAGGAGATTATCTTTTCTGGGGATCTGATTCATTAGTCTTATCCAGCTAATTTGCATGGTGCCCCCCCATTGTACGAGATAAATCCTTCTCATGGTTAGGATAAATCTGACCACTTGGCGACCCTGTTTAATGATGAGGTCCGTGGATTTCCTGCTGATTTTAGTGATGACTTTTCTAGATTTTTCGTCAACCTACAGCTGGTCTGGACGACAACTTCTTGACTTAAATCAAGAAGCGCGTGTCTTTTTCGGAAGACTTTACTTCCTTTTAATGATGGAATTGATTCATCGTGTAGATCCATCTTTTCTTTTCTTTCATCGGGTAAAACAGTTTAGTTTAGTTCAAAGCAAAAGTATTTTCAGTTATTTGTTACAGATATATGTGACATATGTTTAAGATAACTTGGTAAATTTTCCCACACTTGGCTTTTATTTTCCTTTTTATCGTCCTCTATTCCATTTTAAATGAATTTTAACATTTTGGTTTGTTTCTCAATTTATGTCCTTTCTGAGGTAACAATAATTTCGGTGTTAAAACCTAGTTTTATCGTTCATAAATATGTATAAACATGATTTTGAGTTCATTTAATTGAAAATTTTGAAAATTTTTACTAGAATTGGGTAGTCAGTATATAAGACTAGGGTTGTTCTTTATTATCAGAGAGCACTAGATTCTAATACAACTACTACTTTACTAGTATTTCTAATGGTAACCAAGTGTATAAAGTAAAAATTTTAAAATCCGAAAGAATTTAACCCCTTCCCACACTTAAGATCTTGCAATGCCCTCATTTGCAAGAAATCAGTAACAATTTAAATTATTGAGGGTGATTTGTGTGAAAATGATTAAATTTTACCAAAGTTTTCAAACATATTGGCGTTTGTTTGCTGAATGATAAATGGTGCACATCATTTGTTCATTCCGTCTTGTTGTTATTTCACATATATTTTGCATCTTGTCGTCAAAATTAGTTGCTTTTGCTGAACTTAATGCCAGTCTTTGAAAATGCGTTGTTTTACCCTGTTGTGTACATAAGATAAACTGCAAACATATATACATATTTTTGAAGTTTGGTATATTACCCCACATTCAAAAATTATTAAAATCTAAGAATAAAAGTTAGAAAATTATAAAAACTATTACAATATTAACATAAGTATTAAACGTATCAACATTACAAATTACAAAATAAATAAAACAAAGTAGACTAGGGATGATACTGATACCAATGGGGGTTCCATGCATAACCATAGGTGCTATAAAATGTTTCGGCAGGGTTATACGTAGGATACGGTGGTTGCATCTCTATAGACCAGGGAGCGAATATGGGTTTTGGAGTAGGAATATAGTTTCTACCTATATGTTGGCAATGAGCTATGATTTGGTTTTGATGAACTTGCCAATCTTCAAATGCTCTCTGTCTAGCATTTTCGTACTCCTGTGAAGCTATAAACCTTTGCATTTCTTGCATTTCATTTCCCCCTCCTACATTACCTTGCTGTTGGTTTCTCTCAACCTGTGGATATCTACCATGGTATTGTACTACGGCGTTATTTCGCCTCTTCAAAACTTTCGCACCATGGTATACATTTAAACCTATAGTATCGCAGGGTTCTGGTTCTTCGACTAATAATCCCCCTGACTTATATCTACACCGAGATATTCAGCAATCAAAGTAATAAAAATACCACCTCCTATTATGCTATGCGGTCTCATCCCCCTAACCATAGCTGATAAATAATAACCCACACAATAAGGTATACTTACAGCGCTTTGTGGGTCTCGAATACACATATGGTAAAACAAATCCTGTTTATTTACCTTTTCCTTGTTCTTACCTCTTTGTGTAATCGAATTAGCTAAAAACCTATGAATCACTCTTAATTCAGCTCTATCTATATCCAAATAAGAGTAATTTCCCCCTTTGAATCGGTGATGGCTTGTCATTTGACTCCATACACCGTGTGTATCAAAATTTTCATCTATCTTTCTACCATTTAGTATCAACCCTCTACAATCGGCAGATGCTAACTCCTCAGGCGTATATATACGTAAAGCCTGAGCCATGTCTAGTAAAGACATGTGGCGCATCGAACCTCCTAACAAAAATCTAATAAAAGATCGATCTGTTAAACTAGCTACCCGATCATTTAATTCTATACTACACAACAATTCTTCACACCATACTTTATATACAGGTCTACGCATGGTGAATAAACGTACCCAGTCATTAAAAGTAGAATTACCATACCTCTGTGCAAGTAATTCCCTAATTGGCCCGGCCAATTCTACAGCTTCTAATGGTCCCCATTCTATGACCCTCGGTACCTCAACAACTTTAGAATGAAGAGTATGCAAACCCCTTTGGTATTTTGGATAATCTATCCAAAGTCTGTCAAATCTCAGGTTCGGGTGCAAATCTTCCAAGTGCATATCAGAAAATGTCATGACTGGATGAGGTATATCTTGCTTGTAGTAGTTATCCACCTCCTGTTGTTCCGCATTCTCAGCAGGAGCATTGCGAGCTTGGGATGAAGATTCACCCCTTTCAGTCGTTTTTCTTGAGTAATTCCTTGATAGCATCCTTCTCAACATGATTTTAGTAAAAGATTTGACGATTAACGGTTAAAAATTGTGATTTTGGGGTGTATTTTTCGAGTTTTTGTGGAGTATTTTCGCAGTTTTTTTTTTCTTCTGTGGTGTGTGGTTTGAAATTGATCAGTTCGTTCAGCTTTATTTTTTTCTGTAATTTGGTCCCTCCACGACTCGCGGTATTTGGACCCTTCAAACTCCGCGACTCGCAAAGTTTGTTTTTTTTTTTGTTTTTTTTTATAACATCTTATACTAATTAAAACAATTAAGTAATTAATTTTAAAATTTTGTTTCCCTTGTTATTTAGGACGAGGTCGTTTCGGATCGATGTCCTAGTCCGTCCTTCGACAAAATTTTAAAATTTGTCTTTTTGTAGCGATTGTTTTAAAAGCTAAGATTTTTGGGGTTTTTTTTAATGTTTTTGGCATACTTTAATTCAATAAGATTAAAAATAATGATAATAAAAGTTCTCGTCCCTCCCTTGGATAAAGCAATTTCGGTTTAAAGACCTAGTCTTCAACTTACGACGAATTTTAAAAATCATATTTTTAACTTAATGAGATAAAGTAAATTTTTGTTTTTAAATTCACACAATTTAAATATAAAATTCAAAATTAATATTAAAAATTCACACCAAACTTACAATTTAAAATGCATAAAATTAAAAATTCATATTTTAAAAATTAAAAATTCACACCAAACTTAATTTAAAAATTCATATTATAAATTCACACCAAACTTATATTAATTTTTCAAATATTTACAATTTTAAATATATTAATTTTACAAAGTTTACAATATTAATTTAAGATTTATATATTAACTTTAAAAACATGGTAAAAATAAAATTAAAAATCTTTTTGGCTTTCTATCCCACTTTAATCAATCAAATATTATCAAAAATATGCGCCCCTCTTTTCGGTAAAGTAATTTCGGTTCCAAGACCTAATTTAACTCATGACGAATTTTTGAAATATTTTGGGTTGATTGATTAAAGATATTTATACCTTAAGAATAAACGTTAAATTTCGCAGTGATGTAATAAATTTTTGAATGATATCAATAATTTCGGTCGCCAAACCTAATTTTATTCAATACTAATTTAATACTTTATAGCGAACAAATTAGCGTTTATTATCAAAAGGTTAAAAATAAAAATAAAAACTGTACAAACATACCTGTGAAATAGATTTCTTAGTTATATGATCTATCCCATTCATAAGATAGTCGGTTTAATTGGTTTTCCATGGCTACATAGGCGTAACCTCGAGCATTCATTGTCTTTTCTTCTAAACATACGAACGGTCCGTCTCTGCATAAAGTAACAAATTCGGTGTTTGAATAGGTTTGATTATTTGAACATTTACCTCCATGTGACCATTTTCCGCATTTGTGACATCTTTCTAGGTGTCGTGCTCTTCTTTTCGCTGCGGATTTTGATTTTCCTTTACCAAATTGTAACTTATTATCTTCGCATCTGGATTCTTTTCTAACTCCGTCCATTCTTTCTCTGATTACTGATACTATTTCACTCGGAAGTGTGTCATTATTACGTTTAGTGATCAAAGCGTGTAGCATTAGACCATGGTTTAGTTCACAGGCAGTCTTCATTTTGTAAAAACCTAAAAAAATAAAAATTCAGAATGGGGGAGAAGACTAGTTCTTTAGGGTCTGCTAGGGAAAGACCATTCGGGTTCCATTTTCGAGAACTACATGAAAACAGACAATCTAACTCTAACAGAAATATATATTATCCTTTAAAGACTTGATTCTCCCCACACTTAGTTAGCTGTGGTGTCGAAATTGTGATTAACTTCGTTGTCGACTTCCATCGGACTATCTATGTAGTGTTTAACTCTGTGACCATTAACTTTAAATTCAATCCCATTTGAATTTATCAATTCTATAGTTCCGTATGGAAAAACTCTTTTAACTATGAATGGTCCAGACCATCTTGATTTCAATTTTCCAGGAAATAGCTTGAATCGTGAATTGAAAAGAAGAACTCTGTCTCCTTCCTTAAATTCTTTTGAACTTCTGATTCTTTTATCATGCCATTTCTTCGTTCTTTCTTTATAGATTAACGAATTTTCGTATGCTTCATGTCTTAATTCTTCTAATTCGTTTAGTTGACTTAATCGTAGACGTCCGGCTTTATGTAAATCAAGATTACATGTCTTCAAAGCCCAAAATGCTTTGTGTTCAATTTCTACTGGAAGATGACATGCTTTTCCATAAACAAGTCTAAAAGGTGTGGTTCCAATTGGAGTTTTGTAGGCTGTTCTAAAAGCCCAGAGTGCATCCTCCAATTTAATGGACCATTCCTTCGGATTTGATCCTATGGTTTTCTCTAGAATACGTTTTAAAGCTCGGTTGGTATTTTCAACTTGTCCACTTATTTGTGGATGATATGCGGTGGAGATTTTATGAGTTACTCCATATCTTTTAAGAACTTTCTGAAGTTGATTATTACAAAAATGAGTACCCCGATCACTTATTAAAGCTTTCGGTATTCCAAACCTTGCAAAAAGACGTTTTAAAAAGTTGACTACAACTCGTGCATCGTTAGTTGGGAGAGCTTGTGCTTCCGCCCATTTAGATACATAATCAATGGCTACGAGTATATATAGATTATTATGAAATTTTAGAAATGGACCCATAAAGTCAATACCCCAAATGTCAAATACTTCACATACTTGGATGACATTTTGTGGCATTTCATCACGTTGACTTATTTTTCCGGACCTTTGACAAGCATCACAGGATTTGCAAAGAAGGTGTGCGTCTTTGTAAATTGTAGGCCAATAGAATCCAGCATCATAAACTTTTCTTGCTGTTAGTTGAGGCCCATAATGCCCTCCTATTGGTCCTGTGTGACAATGGTTTAATATTTTACTAGCTTCATCTCCAAATACACATCGGCGTATTATTCCATCGGGACAACTTTTAAACAAATGTGGATCTTCCCAAAAATAGTGTTTTATATCACTGAAGAATTTCTTTCGTCTTTGGTACGATAATTCTTTTTCAAGAAATCCACAAACTAAGTAGTTTGCATAGTCTGCAAACCATGGGATGTCTTTATAATCTATCTTCAATAGATATTCATCAGGAAAGTTGTCTTGTATGGCCGATTCATTTAGAACTTCTAATTCGGGATTTTCAAGACGAGAAAGATGATCAGCGGCGAGATTTTCTGCTCCTCTTTTATCTTGGATTTCAATATCAAACTCTTGTAAGAGTAAGATCCAACGGATTAATCTTGGTTTAGCATCTTGTTTTGAAAATAGGTATCTAAGAGCAGAATGGTCGGTATAGACCACCGTTTTTGCTAGAATGAGATATGATCGAAATTTGTCAAAAGCAAAGACAATAGCAAGGAGTTCTTTTTCAGTAGTTGTATAGTTCGTTTGTGCTCCTTGTAACGTCTTACTAGCATAATATATAGGTTGAAATTGTTTTTCAATCCTTTGTCCTAAAACGGCTCCCATTGCAAAATCACTTGCATCGCACATTAGTTCAAATGGTAGATTCCAATTTGGTGTTATCATGATCGGCGCATTAGTGAGTTTCTCTTTAAGAATATTAAAATATTTGATACACTCATCTGAAAAGATGAATGGATCATCTTTTTCTAGGAGTTTATTCATAGGAGTGGCAATTTTTGAAAAATCTTTTATGAAACGTCGGTAAAAACCGGCATGCCCTAGAAAACTCCTAACTCCTCGAACATTGGTGGGATGTGGAAGTTTGGCAATTACATCTACTTTAGCTCTATCCACTTCAATTTCTTCTTTTGAAATTTTATGTCCAAGAACAATGCCTTCTTTAACCATGAAATGGCATTTCTCCCAATTAAGTACTAGATTTGATTGTTCGCATCTAATAAGCATTCGTTCCAGATTAACTAGACATGATTCAAATGTATCACCGAAGACTAAAAAGTCATCCATGAATACTTCCATGCATTCTTCTATCATGTCATGAAAAATCGCCATCATGCACCTTTGAAAGGTTGCAGGGGCGTTGCAAAGTCCAAATGGCATGCGTTTGTAAGCAAAAGTACCATAAGGGCACGTGAATGTGGTTTTCTCTTGATCTTCGGGTGCTATTGGAATTTGAAAATATCCGGAAAATCCATCTAGAAAACAATAGTAACTATTTCTGGCTAATCTTTCCAACATTTGATCTATGAAAGGTAAGGGAAAGTGATCTTTTCTGGTGGCGTCATTTAATTTTGTATAATCAATACATACACGCCATCCTGTTACAGTCCTAGTAGGAATAAGCTCATTTTTCTCATTTGTAATGACAGTCATGCCACCCTTCTTAGGTACGCATTGGACTGGGCTTACCCACGGACTATCAGAAATTGGATAAATTAAACCTGCATCTAGCAGTTTAATAATCTCTTTCTTAACTACATCTTGCATATTAGGATTTAGTCTTCATTGGCATTGCACATACGTTTTATGACCTTCTTCCATAAGGATTTTATGTGTGCAATACGAAGGACTTATTCCTTTAATATCATGAATCTTCCATGCAATGGCTGGTTAATGGGCTTTCAACACAGAAATGAGTTGTGATTTCTCATTTTCAGTAAGAGAAGACGATATTATTACAGGTAATTCAGATTCACCATGTAAATAAGCGTATTCCAAATGGTTTGGAAGTGGCTTTAACTCTAATTTCAGAGGTTCTTCTATCGATGATTTGTTTCGATATCTGTCTTCTTCTTTTAGCATTTGAATCTCTTCTGTTGTTGGTTCATATCTATTAGCTATAAGTGTAGCTAACATTTCAGCTTCATCAATTGGTTCATTACTTTCTCCTAAAGAACATTCTCCTGTTCCTTGTAATTCTGGAAATTCTTCTAATAATTCTGCATGTGCATCTATAGTTTGAATATAATAACATGTATCATCTGCAGATTGTGGTTGTTGCATTGCTCTATTAACTGAAAAGGTAACACTCTCGTCATCTATACTTAGGGTCAATTTCTTACCGAACACGTCTATCATTGCTTTAGCCGTGTTTAAAAATGGTCTTCCTAATATGAGAGGAACTTGAGAATCTTCTTCCATGTCCAAAACAACAAAATCTACTGGAAATACTAAAGTACCAACTTTAACTAGCATGTTCTCCATTATCCCTCTAGGATATTTTATTGATCTATCGGCTAGTTGTATGCTTATTCTGGTTGGTTTCAATTCTCCAAAGTCTAGTTTAGCGTATAGTGAATACGGCATTAGATTTATACTAGCACCTAAGTCTGCCAATGCTTCTATTGAACTAAGACTACCCAGAAAACATGGAATTGTGAAACTTCCTGGATCAGATAGTTTTTCTGGTATCTTATTCAACAGCACTGCTGAACAATTAGCATTCATGGTAACAGCCGAGAGTTCTTCCATTTTCTTTCTATTTGAGATTAGATCTTTCAAGAATTTAGCATATCTAGGCATTCCTGAAATCACATCAATGAAAGGAAGATTTACATTTATCTGTTTAAACATATCCAAGAATTTGGATTGCTCGGCCTCAAGTTTCTCTTTCTTCATTTTACTCGGGTAAGGAAGTGATGGTTGGTATGGTTTAACATAAGGTTTAGACTTAACTGTGTTATCTTCATTAACCTTTTCAATTACCGGTTCTTTTTCCTTATCTTGATTAGGTTGTGGTTCTTTGTGGAGTAGGAATAGCTTCATCAGAAGTTACAGGTATTTCAGGTGGTTTAAGCGTTGTACCACTTCTTGTGGTAATGGCTTTAGCTGTTTCATTCCGGGGGTTAGCATTTGTATCACTGGGTAGACTTCCCGGTTTTCTTTCACCTATTAACCTTGCTAGGTTACTTACTTCTTGTTCCAGATTTTGAATAGAAGCTTGTTGATTTCTAAATGCTTTGAGCATTTTGTTCATTAGTTTCTGAGATGTGAAAAACTGCGTTTGAGTTTCAACTAGCTTCGTCATCATATCTTCTAAATTCGGCTTTTTATCATCGGTTTGTTGTGGTGGTTTGTTTTGAAAATTAGGTCTTTGCTGATTATAATTATTATTAGATACTTGTTGATTGTTAGGACCTTGTTGGTTGTTGTATGGAATATTTCGGTTATAATTCTGGTTTTGATTGTAAATAGGTCTTGGCGGTTGATAATTATTCTGATAATTATTTCCAGGCCTTTGGTTTATGTATGAAATATTCTCTCTTTGTTTCATTGTTAATTCAATACTGAGACAATCTTTTGTCAAATGTGGTCCTCCACACTGCTCACAACTAATTCGTATTGAGTGAATATCTTTAGTCATCTTTTCCATTCGTCTCTCAACAGCATCTATCTTTGCGGAAATGGAATCTAAGTCATGGCTAGAATCGGCTCTAGCTACTTTAGATGATCTAACGATATCTTTTTCTTGGTGCCACTCATGTGAGTGGGAAGCAGTGTTATCAATAATTTTGTAAGCATCAGTTTCGGTTTTCTTCATAATAGAACCACCAGCTGCTATATCGATGTCTTTCCTTGTAGTGATGTCGCATCCTTGGTAGAATATTTGTACTATTTGACAGGTGTCTAAACCATGTTGCGGACATCCTCTTAATAACTTTCCAAATCTAGTCCACGCCTCATATAGAGTTTCATTTGGTTTCTGTGTGAACGTAACAATTTCTCCTTGAAGTCTTACGGCTTTAGATGCAGGAAAGAATTGTTTAAGAAATTTTTCAACTAAAACATCCCATGTATCAATCGCCCCTTCAGATAACGATTCCAACCAATCTTTGGCTTCTCCCTTTAAAGTCCAGGGAAATAACATGAGATATATCTGTTCATCCTCCACTTCTCGGATTTTAAATAGTGTGCAGATCCTATTAAAGGTACGTCGATGTTCATTTGGATCTTCCTTCGGCGCACCACTAAATTGGCATTGATTAGTCACCATGTGTAGAATTTGTCCTTTGATTTCATAATCTGGCGCATTAATGTCTGGATGAGTAATTGTGTGACCTTGGCCAGTGCGTTTAGCTCTCATTCGGTCTTCCATACTTAAAGGTTCCAGATTCTCCATAATTGAATTTGTTGAATCGGAATCACTAGAGGATTCTGATTTAATGGTTCGTTCCTCAACAATCTCTGTTTGTATGATTGGTGGTTCCGGAGGAAAGTTTAGTGGTTCAGGATCTATGAATCGTTCCTGAATATTCTCCGGATTCTCAATTGTGAGGTCGGGTTCAAAAAATGGATTATCGGAAATTTAAACTGGAGTACTTGGTCGATTGGATGATGATTCTAAAGAAAAATCAATGGCAGTAATATTTGCTAAATGTCTTGATCTAGTTACAGGTGGTGAACGTACAAAAGGTGGTGAACGTCTTGCTCGGTGCATTCACTGAATATCCTATTAGTTTTTAAAAGGAAAGAAAAATTATAATAAGTTATCCAATCAATAGACTTTTCTGATTTTGCCCACGTTTCGAATAGCCAAAAGATGCAGCAGAGGGGCAGGATTCGTTTGGTCTCAATATAATTGAGGACTGTTTGGCTCCAATAACCCGGTCCACATACAAATCCGACTATTACTACGAACCAGAAAATTTTGATGTCTATCAATTTAACCACTTAAAATAAATTTTCGTAATTTTAAGAAATTTAGATAAGAAGTAGAATAAAAATCTATGTCCTAAAACTAGAATAGCGAGAAATAAGAAAGAAAAAGAGTTCGTCGAAAAAGGTCGAAAAAGAAAAATTGGTTGAAAAATAAAAGGTGACGGAAAAATAAAAGAAACTTATAAAATTTAAAAACACTTGACTAACCTAACCTTATTACTACAATTAACTTAAAATTATAATCGCAAATTGAGATTACTAATTGGAATGATAATTGATACATAGGAAAAAGTCGTCTAAAAATATTAAAGCTTACAGGAAAAACTAAATCCCAAATGGAAATATCTTAAAATAAAAGAAACTAAAACTTAAAAAGGCGTCGCAAAATTCTAAAGTACCTAAATCTTAGTCTAAAAAAAAGCACTTAAGGGATTTTACGGCAAAGCCTAAAAATCTAGAAATAAAAATAACTATGGCAAAAACTAAGTTTAAAACTAAATATGAGCTAAAAATACAAATATTACGCTAAAACGATTAAAAAGGGACAAGATATAAAAATATACAAAAAGTTGTAAAAATTACAATTTTTATAAAAATATTATTTTTATATTATTTATTTATTAAAACTATTAATTTTACAATTTAATAAAACTAATTAAACTAAATACATAAATTAATTAAAACTTAAATTAAATACTAAATTAATTAAATATTTAACCCTAAATACAAATTAATTAATAATAATTAATAATACTCCGTATTTAATGCAGATTAGGGTTCTGTCAGGCGCGTGTCAGGGCTGCTCCGCGAGTTGCGGTATTCGAGGCAGCAAACCCCGCGAGTCGCGGGGTTCCAAAATTCAACTCTGGTGCAGTTTAAATTTTACGCGTTTTTTATTTTTATTTTCTATTTTCTGTTTTTATATTTTCTGTTTATATCAAAATATTTATATAATAAAAAACTTATATTTTTAAAAACTTAAATAAAAATAGAATTACTTTATAATTTTATAAATATCTTAAAAATAGATTTATATATATTAAAAAAAAATTTTATATGTTTTAAATAAAAACAAAATACTTAAATAAAACTTATATAAAAATAAAGAAACTTTATAAAACTTAAATATTTAACAAAATCTTAAAAATACTTATATTTTCTGTTTTTCTTTTTATATTTTCGAATATTTAAAACGTATTTTTATAAAAACGAATTTTAATAAAAGTAAACTAAAAATAAAAATCTTTTTTTTTTATATTATATATTAGCGTTGCGCTTCCGGCTTTTAAGCGATTCCCCGGCAGCGGCGCCAAAAATACTTGATGTTTTAGGAGAGTGGTATAAAATACTATTAATTTTAGCAGGAAAATACTATTAAATACGATACAATTTTACACAAGATATTTATTTATTTAGAGAATGGATATACTTAAACCTTGCTACAACACTTATAGGCAGTGTACCTAATGGTACAGTAGTGTAGTTTTTAGTAAGTCTGGTTCGTTCCACAGGGAAATCTTTAAACAAAGTTTAACGCTATATTAGTTTACTTTTATAAAAATACAAATATAAATATAAGTAATATTATTATTATAAAGGGGGGTTTTTTTTACCGTTTAATGACCGGTTTGTCGATTTTAAAACTTTAGTCGCAGTTAAAACCAAATGTAAAATAATAAATAAATACAAGACTTAATTTAAAGCGTAAAGTAAATAATGATAATGAAATTGTGATTAATAAAAATGCGATAAAATAAACTTGCGATAATTAAAAAGTACGATAATTAAAAGTGCAATTAAATACAATAACAATAAATAAAAATGCGATAATTAGAAGTGCAATTAAATATAAAATAAAGGAAATTAAATATGAAATAAAAGAATTATGCTTATTTAAACTTCCGTAATCATGATGTTTGACGTGTTGATTTTAGTTTTATGCCCATGGGTTAATTGTCCTTTGTCCTGGATTATTTAATATGTCCGTCTGGTTTTTGTCCATAACAGTCCATCAGTCATAAATATAAAGTGCGAGTGTCCTCGTCAAATTATTCTTATACCCGAAGTTAAATATTCCAACTAATTGGGGACTTAAACTGTAACAAGATTTTAATACTTTGTTTAATAATTACACCAGGATGTCGACTGAGTGTAACCCAAGGTTTTAATATTTTGTTATTAATTATACCAAGTGCCCTTGTACATAATTCCACCCCTGTTTTAATTATTCTAGTGGCTATTAATCCATTCCCGTGTCCGGTTAAATGAACGATTATTCGTACATATAAATACCCCGCCCATCGTGTCCGATCGAGTGTATATGGTAATTTATAGGGACGCCCAATTGTAAATCTTTATATTAACATTAACAAACTATCATTTAGTTAAACAAATATAAAGCCCATTAATAGCCCATAGTCTAATTTCCACAAGTGTCGTTCTTTTGTTCAAACCCCAATTATGGTACAAAGCCCAATTACCCAATTTTAGTAATTAGCCCAACATCATGATTACTTCGGATTAAATAAGCATAATAATAACTTAGCTACGAGACATTAATGTAAAAAGGTTGAACATAACTTACAATGATTAAAAATAGCGTAGCGTTACACGGACAGAATTTCGACTTACACCCTTACAACATTCGCTAACATACCCTTATTATTAGGATTAAAATTAAAATTAAAATTAAAATATAAATATAAATATAAATATTTACGATATAGATAGAGAGATGGATATATATGTTATTAAAAATGATCAGAATTCGGTTGCTTTTATAGGGAGTTTCAAACTTTGGGGCTCCGCGACTCGCGGCATTTTTTGCCTTCAAACTCCGCGAGTCGCGGAGTTTGTAAATACAGCTCACACAATTTGGAGTCTTTCTTGCCGACGGTTTTTATTTATATATATAATATATAAATAATTATAAGAATTATTTAAATATTATATTATATTTATGTGCATAGTTTACTTGTAATTTTTAGTCCGTTGCGTCGAGCGTTGAGAGTTGACTCATGTCCCGGTTCCGGATTTTCGAACGTCCTTGCGTACAATTTAATATCTTGTACTTTGTGTTTTGAATCTTGTACTCTTGTAATTTCGAGACGTTTCTTATCAATAATTGGAACCTCTTTGATTGTATTTTGTACTTTTGAGCTTTTTGGTCGTTTGCGTCTTCAATTCGTCGAATCTGTCTTTTGTCTTCACCTTTTATTATTTAAACGAATATCACTTTTAAATAGAACAATTGCAACTAAAAGCTTGTCTTTCTTGAGGAATAATGCTATGAAATATATGTTCGTTTTTAGCATTATCAGATTCACACTAACCTTACTACTCAAATAAAGGAGGCGCAACAAGGAGTTTTAAAAGAGGGAAACTTAAAGGATGAAATACCCAAAGGATCGGAGAAACATCTTAATATTCGGGAAGACGGAACCCGGTATAGGGCTGAAAGAATTTGGGTAACAAAATTTGGAGATATGAGAGAAATGGTACTTAGAGAAGCTCATAAAACCAGATACTCAATACATCCTGGAACGGGGAAGATGTACAAGGATCTCAAGAAACATTTTTGGTGGCCATGTATGAAAGCCGACGTTGCTAAATACGTAGGAGAATGTTTGACGTGTTCTAAGGTCAAAGCTGAGCATCAGAAACTATCAGGCCTACTTCAACAACCCGAAATCCCGGAATGGAAATGGGAAAACATTACCATGGATTTCATCACTAAATTGCCAAGGATTGCAAGTGGTTTTGATACTATTTGGGTAATAGTTGATCGTCTCACCAAATCAGCACACTTCCTGCCAATAAGAGAAGATGACAAGATGGAGAAGTTAGCACGATTGTATTTGAAGGAAGTCGTCTCCAAACATGGAATACCAATCTCTATTATCTTTGATAGGGATGGCAGGTTTATTTCAAGATTCTGGCAGACATTACAGCAAGCATTAGGAACTCGTCTAGATATGAGTACTGCCTATCATCCACAAACTGATGGGCAGAGCGAAAGGACGATACAAATGCTTGAAGACATTCTACGAGCATGTGTTATTGATTTCGGAAACAGTTGGGATCGACATCTACCATTAGCAGAAATTTCCTACAACAACAGCTACCATTCAAGCATTGAGATGGCACCGTTTGAAGCACTTTATGGTAGAAAGTGCAGGTCTCCGATTTGTTGGAGTGAAGTGGGGGATAGACAGATTACGGGTCCAGAGATAATACAAGAAACTACCGAGAAGATAATCCAAATTCAACAACGGTTGAAAACCGGCCAAAGTCGACAAAAGAGCTACGCCGACATTAAAAGAAAAGATATAGTATTTGAAATTAGAGAGATGGTCATGCTTAAGGTTGCACCTTGGAAAGGCGTTGTTCGATTTGGTAAATGAGGGAAATTAAATCCAAGGTATATTGGACCATTCAAGATTATTGATCGTGTCGGACCAGTAGCTTACCGACTTGAGTTACCTCAACAACTCGCGACTGTACATAACACTTTCCACATCTCGAATTTGAAGAAATGTTTTGCTAAAGAAGATCTCACTATTCTGTTAGACGAAATTCAAATCAACGAAAAACTTCAATTCATCGAGGAACCCGTCGAAATAATGGATCGTGAGGTTAAAAGACTTAAGCAAAACAAGATACCAATTATTAAGGTTCGATGGAATGCTCGTAGAGGACCCGAGTTCACCTGGGAACGAGAAGATCAGATGAAGAAGAAATACCCGCACTTATTTCCAGAAGATACGACAACACCTCCAACTGCTTAAAATTTCGGGACGAAATTTATTTAACGGGTAGGTACTGTATTGACCCGAACTTTTCCATGTTTATATATATTAAATGAAATTGATTTTTACATGATTAAATGTTTCCAACATGTTAAGCAATCAAATTTGTTAAGACTTGATTATTTGAAATGAGTTTCATGTAGACAATTGACCACCCAAGTTAACCGGCGATTCACGAATGTTAAAACTTGTAAAAACGACATGACGATATATATATGGATATACATATAGTTAATATGAGATTATGATAAGTGAGTATCTCCATAAGTATATTAATAATGAGTTATATACATAAAAACAAGACTACTAACTTAAGGATTTCGAAACGAGACATATATGTAACGATTATCGTTGTAACGACATTTAAATGTATATATATCATATTAAGATATATTAATATATCATAATATCATCATAAGATAATAATTTAACATCTCATTAGATATAATAAATAATGGGTTAACAACATTAAATGAGATTGTTAACTTAAAGGTTTCAAAACAACACTTTCATGTAACGACTAACGATGACTTAACGACTCAGTTAAAATGTATATACATGTAGTGTATTTAGATGTATTAATATACTTTTGGAAGACTTCAATACATATATCAAAACACTAATACTTAACAAAAATGGGTACAGTTACATTCCCATTCTTTTTTCATCAAGAATTCTAGTCGTATTAATACCCGTATTATACACAGCTTCTAGACGTACTTACTGTGGGTATATACCAATAGGAACTAGCATGGGATTCCACTCTTGATTATGTCATGTACGACTAATTAATTTTAACTTCTACCATGAACTAGTCAACTAACTAGAACCCCTTTTAACCCCACTCACCACTCACCACTTACCACTCATCATTCACTCCATTTCACTTCCAATTCTCTTTCTAATTCTCTCTCAACACACACACACACTCTTATGAACGAATTTTTCCAGTAGCTAATCATCATCTTCATCAAAAATTACTTCAAGAATTAAGCTATAATCATCTTAGGAAGAACACTTCAAGAACACTTCGAAAATCCTTTCAAGTTTACTAGTTTACATCCAAGATTTCTAATCCATTCCAAGAAATCATCTAAGATCAAGAAACCTTTGTTATATATAGTAGTTTATCTTTCTTATTCAAGGTAATAATCATATTTAAACTTTGATTCAATTTATATAACTATAAACTATCTTAATTCGAGTAAAAATCTTACTTGAACTTGTTTTTGTGTCATGATCCTACTTCAAGAACTTTCAAGCCATCCAAGATCCTTTGAAGCTAGATCACTTCTTGTTACTTCCAGTAGGTTTACCTACTAAACTTAAGGTGGTAATGATATTCATAACATCATTCGATTCATACATATAAACCTATCTTATTCGCAGATTTAAACTTGTAATCACTAGAAGATAGTTTAGTTAATTCTATGCTTGTTCGCAAATAAAGTTAATTATTATAACTTCACTTTTAAAATCAACTAAAAACATTTTCTATATCTATATGATATGCTAACTTAATGATTTAAAACCTGGAAACACGAAAAACATCGTAAAACCGAACATACGCCGTCGTAGTAACACCGCGGGCTGTTTTGGGTTTGATAATAAAAAACTATGATAAACTTTGATTTAAAAGGTGTTCTTCTGGGAAAATGATTTTTTTCTTATGAACATGAAACTATATCCAAAAATCATGGTTAAACTCAAAGTGGAAGTATGTTTTTCAAAATGGTCATCAAGACGTCGTTCTTTCGACTGAAATGACTACCTCTTACAAAAATGACTTGTAACTTATATTTCCGACTATAAACCTATACTTTTTCTGTATAGATTCATAAAATAGAGTTAAATATGAAACCATAGCAATTTGATTCACTCAAAACGGATTTAAAACGAAGAAGTTATGGGTAAAACAAGATTGGATATTTTTTGATTGTTGTAGCTACGGGAAATATTGTAACAATTCTATACAAATCATAACTTAACAAACTTATATTGTATTATTCATGTATTCTAATATATATTATGTAATCTTGAGATACCATAGACATGTATACAATGTTTTAACATATCATATCGACCCATCTATATAATATATTTTAGAACAACCATAGACACTCTATATGCAGTAATGTTGGAGTTAGCTATATAGGGTTGAGGTTGATTCCAAAATAATATATATATATAGTTTGAGTTGTAATCTAGCCTGAGGCTTGTATACACTGGGTCGTGGATTGATCCAAGATAATTTATATTTATTTCTGTACATATAACTATGGACAACTAGTTGTAGGTTATTAACGAGGACAGCTGACTTAATAAGCTTAAAACATTATAACGTATTAAAAAATGTTGTAAATATATTTTGAGCATATTTTGATATATATGTACATATTTGTATAGGTTCGTGAATCGACCAGTGGCCAAGTCTTACTTCCCGACGAATTAAAAATATGTGAAAGTGAGTTATAGTCCCACTTTTAAAATCTAATATTTTGGGATGAGAATACATGCAGTTTTATAAATGTTTTACGAAATAGACGCAAGTAAATGAAACTACATTATATGGTTGAATGATCGAAGCCGAATATGCCCATTTTGCTTGGTAGCCTAAGAATTAGTAAACCGATCTACTAATTGACGCGAATCCTAAAGATAGATCTATTGGGCCTAACGAACCCCATCCAAAGTACCGGATGCTTTAGTACTTTGAATTCATTTATATCATGTCCGAAGGATTTCCCGGAATGATAGGGGATATTCTTATATGCATCTTGTTAATGTCGGTTACCAGGTGTTCACCATATGAATGATTTGTATCTCTATGTATGGGATGTATATTGAAATATGAAATCTTGTGGTCTATTATTGCGATTTGATAAATATATAGGTTAAACCTATAACTCACCAACATTTTTGTTGACATTTTAAGCATGTTTATTCTCAGGTGATTATTAAGATCTTCCGCTGTTGCATACTAAATAAGGAAAAGATTTGAAGTCCATGCTTGTATGATATTGTGTAAAAACTGCATTCAAGAAACTTATTTTTGATGTAATATATTCATATTGTAAACCATTATGTAATGGTCGTGTGTAAACAGTATATTTTAGATTATCATTATTTGATAATCCACGTAATGCTTTTTAAACCTTTATCGATAAAATAAAGGTTATGCTTGTTTTAAAAAATGAATGCAGTCTTTGAAAAACGTCTCATATAGAGGTCAAAACCTCGCGACGAAATCAATTAATATGGAACGTTTATAATCAATATGAATGGGACATTTCAATATATAGCCAAATACCCTAGCTAAGTATAATGGGCTAATCCCAACAAGCATAATAAATGGGGTGAAGATTGCCTAAACCTAACAGAAACATACAACAAAAAACAAGCCCGATACAGCAAAAACAACTAATACACCCCAGATCAATGTTTAATGTGAAATCTATCACCAAACACATCTAAATTCCATACATTCACAACCCTACTAATACCTTCATAAATAATACATGATATGTGTACAGAGTAATGAAATAGTTAATATGAACTCACAATGATTGACTCTTATTCCATCTGGAGCTTTACTTTTTTTAACCCTCGGCCTCGTATCACTTGTTTGGCCCTTGAATTTTGCGTATAACCCTTTAGAGTTATCAGGAGTAACATAAACTCTTTTATTTGTTAAACTCGCTTTTCTCATTGTATTGGGAGCATGGAACTGTTTGCTTTTGCATTTCTTGGTGGTTTGAGTCACAGTAGCCTCAACCTGTTTACCGGATCTAAGCTGGCAAGAGTTCTTGTTTCCTTCCATTGACATAATCTAAAAGAATGTAACGAACAATATGTACTCAGCAATTATATTAATAACATGTAATCATTTAACATAAAATACTTGTGTATTTATAAACCTTTTAGCTACATAAAAATAAAAATTAATACGGAGTTGCATCTTTTCATCGTCTTATGCTCAAAAAGATTTAAGATTGGTTGGAAGTTAATTCAAGTTTATGGCTGTTTTTATTTAAAATGCTTGTTATTGGAAGTTAATTCTACAGAGTAGTTGACTATTTTAAATGCAAAATTTAAACAAATAGAGGCCGAATTTGTTAAAGACAACATTCTCATTAGAAAACTTCTTATATGAAGAACATCTATTCATTTAATGCAACAGAGTTATAAATAATTTATCTATGGAGTAGTTAGCAACAATGTTATAAACAATCTAAAAGAATCGTTAATAACAGACAAGATATATACCTGTACTGTGTTCTTTGGTGAAAAAAGAGACAGCTTGAGTTTCTTTGGTCAAAAAAGAGATAAGTGTGTTGTTCAGAAACCTTTTAGCTACCTCAATTTGATTTGGCGCCTTCAATTTTGGGAGGTGATCTTTACACACTAGCATCTGATCCATCCACACCAAATTAATCCAAACTTTCTATTTTACCCTTAAACTACTATTTAGTCAATATACTATTTATAAAGGTAAAATAGGTAATTTATATTGTTTTGGTGTGGATGGATGGATCAAAACTAGTGTGGTAGGATCAACCCCGAATTTTTTGAGTTTACCAAAATTTTTGAATGAAAACATTTGGATCAGCTTAAAATTTTGGCTCCGAAATCCGTGATATTGGCGGTAATGTTTGAGAGGGTAATTTTGGTGAAAATTAATTGAGGATAACTTCTCTATCTAGTTACATATTTACTTACATATACTCTGTATAATTTAAATAAATAATACGTATCTATCTATTTATTTAATTTAATTTATTTATTTTTTAATATTAAATCTCTAAAATGATGATGTTATAAATAAACATTTTCTAAGCATAAAAATAATTCAAAATAAAAAAGAAAAATTTTAAAACATCTTTGATGATGTCATTATTTTATATTAAATTTATTAAAAAAATAATACGAAATCTTTTATAAAAGGAAATACTAATCTTCAAAAGAACACCAACATATTTACAAGTTCATGTTGGCCGTTAACCTAAACGAACATCGTCTATCATAATATTGATCCTAATTGAACATCGTTTATCATGTATGTTAATTTGTTTAACGTAAGTACAGTGCATTAAGATCAATATATGAATCAACATTATTAAGATCATCGAACACCTGATAAGCCTTTAATTAGAGCGTTCACTACCTCAGCTCATTCAATCATTGATGGTATATTATAATTGAGATAGCCTGATCGATTGAGTTCATATGTCTTATCATATCATCCGTCAAGTTTTAAACTACTTGAATAGCTTGTTAGTTGATATACCATGCACGCATTAAGTTCGTCCGATAAGCAAGCTCATCCTCGATCATCATTACGATGGGTCGATAGCACTAAACCCCAAACCCTAAACACTAATCCTAAACACTAAATAGTACTAAACCAACAATAACAACAACAACAACAACAACAACAACAACAACAACAATAACAACAACAACAACAACAACAACAACAACAACAACAAACATACCCAATATCACATGTGTGAGGTATGGGGGAGGTGAGATGTAGACAATCCTACCTCTATCATATCCTAGAATAAAGAGAAATTGTTTCTCTACCCCGAGTGAAACACTCACAAGCTAGAGTAAAGAAATTCCTCCTGGCCTCTCTCTATTCACAATAAACCTATAAACCCTAAACCCTAAACCGTACACCCTACACCCTAAACCCTACACCCGACTTAAACCGTAAACCATAAACCCTACCCCAAACCCTTAACCCTAAATTACGTACCCTAGTCATTAAACCATAAACCTTAAACCCCAAACACTAAAACCATAAACCCAATCCCTAGCCAAAAGTTCAAACAAGAAACATACAAATTAATGGCGAAAACTGCGAGAACCATTTAATTTCATTTGGTGACACCACATGATCGACTTGATAATTCAATTCACATGTAAATGTTAATGGCCGGATAGTAACTAGCTAAGATTTAACAAATTTTTTTTTTTAAAAACATATATATAATATCTAACCAACCATATAAATATTAGATATATATAATTTTTCGTATGTACGTACATGCAGGTATGTTGTGAGCCTGTGTACATTTATACCCTAAACCCTACCTTAAAGTACCGGCCTAAACCCTATGTATACCCCAAACCTGACCTATACCTAAACCCTAAACCCTGAACCCTAAACCAACCTATACCCACAACCCTTCACGCACCCGAATCCCTAATAATTATTAGCATGGTTAACGTACAATATTAATTAGACCATGCATATATATATATATATATATATATATATATATATATATATATATATATATACCCTAAACATTACATTAAATTACCATAAACAAATTAATAACCCTAAACCCTAAATCATTATATAACCAAAACCCGGCCTATATACCTAAACCCTAAACCCTGAACTGAACCCTAAACCCTAAACCCGCCTATACCCCAAACCCTACACGCACCCTAATCCCTAATAATTATTAGCATGGTTAACGTACAATATTAATTAAAGCACGCATATATACCCTAAACATTACATTAAACTATAAACAACCCTAAACCCTAAATCATTAGTGTTAGTTGTATATTATATAGCTTTAAGCTTGTCCAAGTCGATGTTATGATTATACGTCACTAGATCTTCCGATAGGCTTTAACTCGTCCAATAAGCCTAGGTGTATAAGATCTATTTGGACAGGCTTAACCTAGTATTTTATGTTTTATAATTTATTTGAATTATATTCTTATCTTAAACTTATATTACTAGTTACATCTTAAAATTAGATGTATCATAATAATCATAATTTAAAATTATTATTATTAAGATGAGTTTGCAGATCTAAGTTAATTACAATCATCAAGTACGTATGTAAATGCAATCGATCATCATCAGTTATTGAAGATGTGTTTGCAGACCTAAGTAAATACTGTACAAAATTGAATACACTAGATAAGTTAATTGCAATCATCGAAAAATTGGGTCACCTTTATTTCATACGCTTTGTCCATACCTCTGCATACGAAAAAGAACTTGACAAATTTATTGAACCAGGTTAATTTCTTTCTCCTGCTTACTGAAAACACGAATATATATATATATATATATATATATATATATATATATATATATATATATATATATATATATATATATATATATATATATATATATATATATATATATTCCAATTAATTAAATAGATTTTGTAAAATACAGGTCTATGATGGACTCGACTTGGATGTCTAAATGTAGATCTACCCCTGAATTCGAAGAAGGACTCGACAAATTTTTAGAACGTATTTTCTCTAGAAAGGAAATAGGTGGTCATATATATTGTCCGTGCATAAATTGCAGTAATCTCAAAGGGGTTGATCGGGTTGAGGCTAAATCACATCTGCTATGTGACGGTTTTCTCGAAGGCTATAAAATTCCAACTGTGCTTCTCGAACCAGATGATACACTAATGTGGGATGCTGAAGATGATATGGAAGGATTGGCCAAATGCATCTTCCATATGTTTAAAGATGAAGATGAAGATGATGTTGATATCCCAGAAACTGAAAATCAGAGTAATGTACTAAACATAAATGATGAAAGGTTTTATAAAGTATTGGGAGATGCAAAGAAAGAACTATATCCCGGCTGTAAGTTCTCTGTTCTTTCGTTCATTGTTAGACTCTTCCATTCGAAGTGTGTTGGAAAATGTAATGAAAAAGGATTCAGCATGATTCTTGACACAATGAGGGAAGCCTTCCCTCATGCTTCCATACCGAAGTCAATGTATGAAGTCATGAAGTTAATAAGAGAGTTCGGTCTTGGTTATGAGAAAATTGATGCTTGTCCAAATGATTGTATGTTGTACTGGAAACAAAACAAGGACAAAATTATGTGTGACGTATGTCAGACCTCAAGATATAAACAAAGTAACAATAATGATTCCGAAGAAGAGTCAACCACACAAGCTGATAATGATGGTGATTATAAAGCTAAGAAGGTTGGAGCAAAAGTGTTGCGTTATTTTCCACTCATACCACGGTTGCAAAGATTATTTATGTCACCTAAAACGTCCGAATCCATGAGATGGCATCAAGAGAGTCGTACGAAATATGGTCTATTAAGACAGCCTGGAAAACATTCGATCATCAGAATCATGAATCTGCTAAAGAACCTCGTAATGTGAGGCTTGGTTTGGCGAGTGATGGGTTTAACCCTTTTGGAAACATGAGTGTTTCACATAGTACCTGGCCTGTTGTTTTGATATCGTATAATCTACCACCATGGTTGTGCATGAAAAAACCTTTTTTGTTCCTTACTTTACTTATACCTGGTCCATCTGCTCCAGGTAATAATATAGACGTCTATATGCAACCTCTAATTGATGAGTTGAAGGAGTTGTGGGATACTGGAGTTAATACTTATAATGCATCCACAAAGAGTAACTTCCCACTGCGTGCATGTTTGATATGGACGATAAGTGACTTTCCTGCTTATACGAATTTATTGGGTTGGAGCACTAAAGGTAAATTAGCTTGTCCTTCTTGCCATAAGGAAACCAAATCAATACGATTATCAAACTCCCACAAAGATATCTTCGTGGCACATCGTCACTGGTTGGAAATGTTGCATGCTTTCCATTTTTTAAAAGATGCTTTTGATGGCAAAGCAAAACATGAAGGGCCACCGCGTTGTTAAACAGGGGAACAAGTGCTTGCAGACCTGAAAGATTTTAATATAAAATTTGGAAAACTTGTGAAGGATAACCCATCTTTACCATTTAACTGGAAGAAGAGAAGTATTTTTTTGAGTTACCATACTGGAAAAATAACTTAATACGTCATAATATAGACGTAATGCATACTGAAAAGAATGTATGTGACAGTGTCATTAGAACGTTAATGAATATAGATAGAAAGACCAAGGATCATTTAAAAGCACGTCGTGATTTGAAAGAAATGAGTATTAGACCTGAACTTCATCCAGAACCTTTACCAAATGGCAAAGTGTATTTCCCTCCTGCATGTTTCGTATTGGATAAAAAGGAGAAAGAAAAATTTTGTAAGGTGCTAAAAAGGGTGAAAGTCCCAGATGGTTATGCTGCTAATATTTCTAGGTGCATTCAGCTACAACCTCCAAATATTTTAGGCCTAAAAAGTCACGATAATCATATTTTGATGCAGCAGTTGCTTCCCATGGCTATATGAAATATTTTACCTCACGATGTGCATTCTACTATCATGAAGTTATGTCGGTACTACAGACAATTATGCTTAAAAGTTCTTAAGACTACTGACTTAATTCGGATGGAAAAAGATATTGTAAAAATACTTTGTGATTTAGAAAGGATTTTTCCACCGTCATTTTTTGACGTCATGATTCATCAATCGGTTCATCTAGCTTCAGAGGCCAGGTTAGGGGGACCTGTTCATTACCGTTGGATGTATCCAATCAAGATGTGACCATTTATGATTTAGTAAATTATACTATACTTGTTTAAATATATATGACTGTTTTGAATCTGATATACAATTTTTTGACCACTGATCAGGTATTTAGGTACATTAAAATCATATGTGCAAAACAGGAGTAAACCCGAGGGTTCAATTGCCGAAGGATATCTAGCTGAAGAGTGTGTTTCATTTTGTTCTTTGTATTTAGCCAGTGATGTCGAGACTATACATAATAAGACTAGTTGGAATCATGATGATGGTGGTGATGAGACTGTTTTACCAATATTTTGTATGTCTGGTCGACCCATTGGTGCAACAAACGTAGTAAAATTTGGCCACGACACTTTGGCTATTGCACACTCACATGTGTTGTTCAATTGTAGTGAAATAGATTTCTTATGAACGTAAGTTATTTAAATTTACTATGTTATTAGATTAGTGTTTTTTTATATGACATTGTATAATTTTGACGATAATGTACATATATTAATATATTATTATCTTTTTATTACTTTGATTGCAGAGAGCATCTGAATATTCTACGACAAGAATATCAGACTAAAAGTAAGCGTTACATTAAACGTTTACATAGTCAGGAGTTTTAGGAGTGGCTGACTGATTATGTAAGTAATTTTGCTAGTTTTATTACGATAATGTAGTGATCATGATATATATAACTGAGCGGAACTTATAAAAAAATTGCCTCAAATCAGGTTGATGAGGATATGGCTGGGGATAACAGAATCACAAATGACATAACGGCATTGGCAAACGGTCCATATGTGGTTGTAAAGAAATATAAGGGATATATCATAAATGGTTTCCGATTTCACATTAAAGATGTAGAGAAGAATAGGACAACATAAAATATCAGAGTTATGATTGATGCCGTAACAAGTAGCTTCTCAGGTGCTAGCGATAACAATCCTATTTTGGGAGATGTAATTACTTACTACGGTGTTTTAAATGATATAATCGAGTTGCAGTATGCTGACAATAAGCAAGCAGTTTTGTTCCATTGTGATTGGATATCAGGTGCTTCCAGGATAAAAGTTGATGAGAACGGGTTTACGACACTCGATTTTCGAGGTATGAAGCCAGTAAAAGAGCCTTATATTCTAGCTTCGCAAGCACAACAAGTATTTTATGTTCAAGATCGTGCTCGTAAAGGTTGGAAAGTTGTGATCAAGACAACACCTAGAGATAATTTTGACATGGATGAACAAACGTGTATCGATGATGTAGAAACGCATTTGCAGAGTGACACACCGATGGGTCCTCAAATTGTAGAAAATGCAACTATTGAATTGGTTAGAGACGATTTGACTGGGGATATTGTTGACGATGATACTTTATTAGTTGCTGCTGCTACAGCTGAAAATCAAACTGGAGATGCTTCCTGATGCAATGTTAATGATATTTTGAGGGAAGATTTATTGTTTGTCATTTTGTTCTTTTGTTGTATTTATCAAATTTATCCCAACACTATAGTTTTTGAAGATGATGATGGATTCATTGTTTATCATTTTGTTCTTTTGTATGATACATAAATCTTAAATTTCAAGTGAATATATCCCAAATTTGCACAATATGTGTTGTAACTTGTACTCTACTTTATCGGCTACAGTGAGTATGCATCCCTATATGTAGGTAATACTCTAAAGTCATGATTATTCAGGAAGTATGTGTACTTTCTACTCAGTATTTTATGTACACAATCAATATGCATTAAAGTGTTGTACCATACAACACTTTAATGCATATTATTTGTGTACATATCAAAAATAAGTTGTGTACATAAATCATCATTACCCATAAACTGATACTTTGATAATAGAAATTACTACGGATTTATATTTACATCAAATTAGTAAAAATATTACAAAATCTAAAATATATATACCATAAAATTCTAACATATCATATGATTTGTGCAAAAATACCCAACTCATACACCCAAAAAGAAGACATGCATTCCGGTATTGGCCATTGAGTTTCCCACTCATCATGAATTAGAGTATAACCATTGTGGCCCTTGATAGGGCAGCGCGTTGCCACGTCATCAAAAGGATGGCGGTTGAATCTCCATAACCCCCCACCAAACCTAAAACCTAAGTTCTCACCAAAACCACCACATCCGGCACTACCCATGGTGAGAATGTTCGATCAAGAATTTGGAATCCGATTTCCTTGTCCTCTATTTTGTGAGAGGCAAACATGACTAAACCATAAACATAACATGCCTCCTTAAGTTGCATGTTTGAAGCTTTATTTAATAAACGAAGCCCTTCATATATGTAATTACCATCGAAATAACCCCTCAAACCATAGAGAAAAAGCGCATTAGGGTTTCCTAAAATAAAACATAGAAGGATCATATTGACCAACTTAGGGTGATCAAACCATAATAAATGCCACAACGTATCAAGAGAAATCCTTTTATAAACCAAAGGATGCTCCGAGTGCTTCAAAAAATCTTTGCAAACCCTCTTGCATCTGAATAACTGGTCGGATGAATCCTGACCAACTCTAGATAAGATCTCCACAAGCATATCTTATGAAAGAGCTTCTAGAATGTTCGGTTGACTAAAGTTAACATCGATTTTTTGTTTTTTTGCGATATGACTATCCATTTATGTTTTTTGATTGATCAAAGTAAAAAAGATGAAAATTTTCTAGTTTTGTGTTTGGTGATAGAGAGATGTTTCTGTAGTAGAAGGATATGGGAAAAATCACCAGAAGTGAGAGAAATATTCAACTTGCTGTCTTTTTTCAAAGCTGATTTTTGGTGCATTCAAACGACGTCATAAGTTGCCACATGTGCACTAATGATGATTTTATTTTCTTATTTTTTTTAACAAAAGGAAGAACATTTTATTACTCCCGATAACAAATAGTATTTACATATGCCAACGTTTTATTGTATGAGATATGGGATAGATTTGTTTTTGAAAGGCAAATTTTTTTTTGATATATCACAAACGTTTACACATATAACTATATGAACTAGTAACACGAACGGACGAACACGAAATATTTACAAAAGACCATGACAAAATTTTGATGTTATAATGGCATCCGTAATGATGCAAACTTAACATGTGAATAATTTGAAATATTTTTAACATTTCTAAGCGTCACATAGTTTTTAACACTTCAAAGCATTTATGTGTTACAACTTACAAGTGTCAAAAATAAAATCATCAACTTGATAAATAATAATTTTATTTGTTTGGAAAAATACTCGTGTGATGTAAGACTCAATGTTTTGGTGGGTTGTTTTTTTTTATTTTATATTTGAGATATTTTAGTGTACAGTATGTCCTTTTTGCTCAAAAGAAACCTAAAAAAACACTTTCATTATATTTTTAATTAATAGTTCTAATAAAAAAGAAAACTCACAAGAAAGCTCTCAACAACCACCAAATCCTCCATGACGAAATCAGGTTTTTGTTTCTTCTTGATCAGCATTTACCTTTCTTTAAACCTATCGATACACTTTATAAGGGTTTATCGATATCAAAACCTGATCGATTTTGCTTAGGGTTTACTCTGTTGTTTTTAATACACTTTAAAATGAACCAATTAATGGATCTGCACGAATTTATGTTCTTTATTTGTACATTAGGGTTTATATGCATCTGTTTGTTTGCAAGTGTAGTCAATTTACAACTATACACATATATGCAGGTGTAATTAATGCCATGAGGTCTATTAATAATTTAGGATTTATATGCATCTGTTTGTTTGCAGGTGTAATCAATTTACAACTATACACATATATGCAGATGTAATTAATGCCATGAGGTCTACTATGAATTTAGGGTTTATATGCATCTGTTTGTTTGCAGGTGTAATCAATTTACAACTATACACATATATGCATCTGTTTGTTTGCATCTTTTAAGGAAACAATGATCTGTTCGCATACTCCTTCAATTTATCGCAAAAGTCCTTTAGATGAAATTGAAGTGTCTGATGATAGTCCAAATCGATGTTGTAGTCATCAGTGAAAGCGACAAATTTTTGGGTGACTTAGAGGCTCACAAACCATAGACATCAGAGTTCTTTCTCTCCAGTAACAAGCATTTTGAAAGCGACAAATGTTTTTACCCTGCTTGTTCCTGAGAGAAATAACTATGATCTCTATGGTCTGATTATGGAATTGTGACTCAATGCATTGCTAACATGAGGGTCAATGATCAGTATTTAACTAATGTACTGCTGAAAAGGGGAACTAATTCTCACACACTGCTTTTTGATCCAGTATTTGACAAATTCAGTTTTTTTATATCCATATTATTGACAAATAATTATAAATTGTTTAACAAATATAATGCCAATGTGATTTAGATGCTGCCTAAGGAGTTTAATGATATCCCGAAACTAAAGGCAGATTGCAAATATGAATGTCTCGATCTCAATGAAAAAAACTCATATATGGGGTTGAAGCAGACCAAAGGTGTAAGGAAGAAATTGTTCATTTGTGGAGGTTGGTATAAGTTTGTGAATACAAATGGCTACTATCCGGAACACAGGTGTCTGATTGGGTTCGGCCGCAACGATCTGAGGTTTTTCATGATCCTAGATGGAACTCACTTGGTTGAATGATTTATTTAGATTTGGTATCTTTTGTATTTTGATGGTTATGTAATTATTAAACTCTTTAGGATAAAACTTATGGTAGCTTTATAATTGTGGAATAGTTTGTCATGTAATTGGACTTTATCATATGACCATCGATGAATGATGGTAATTTTTGGAACATATAATGCTCTCCCGTTTAAGGTGAATGCATAATGAATACCCATTGAAACACTTGCAAACATTTCTTAGCCGCGAAGCACGTGAACTGCTTACATCTTGTTGTCAACAATTAAACAAATAATTTGAAGCCAAAACACTTTCATTATGAATGAAACATCATTAATTAAATCATTAACTAACATCAATCATTAAAATTAAAATACCTAAAATAATACTGATCGAGTACATAATACTACTCCGTAATTAATAGTATGAGGTGGTAAAGTATAAATTAATAGGGGAGAGTGTGTACAGATGACTGATGTGAAAAGGTTCTCAGGAAAAATATTTCCCACTTTTTCATTATCAACCGATCTCTTCATTTTCAACCGATCTCTTCAACCTCGAGTTACCAGACACTTCAGTAACAGGTTAGGGTTTTATATAATCTTGAAGAAATTTTTCCTTCATAAAATTAATTATTTTGTTGATCGTGTTATGATTGTGTGAATAGGTTTATATACTTGTTTATATTGTTGATTAGATTCCATGTTTAAGGTTTTTACATGAACAGTTTTAAAAAGAATGGAAGATGATACTCATACACCAATAATTGATCCATATACACCAACTCACTATTATACCCTTAATTTACAATTTTAGAGGTTCAACTCCCTAGATAAACTTAGGGTTATAACTATCAATTTTGTGCTAAAAAGTGTGGATGGATCAATTTTGTGTGTGTGAGTATCACCTCCCAAAAAGAATACATATTTTGGTGAAGTCGACCATTTGTAGTTATTTTGGACATTAAGTTTTTTTAAATAGAACTGATCTTGCATGTATTCAGTCTCAAAGTATATGCATAAATAGATTAACTGCTGTCAATAGAAATTAGTTTAAGTATATAAATAGATTATGAGTTCTTGAGTTACAGACGTTAGTTTAAGTATTTAAATAGATTCTGAGAATACGTTAGTAAGATTTAGCATTTTATAGTGTGTACAAACTACTTAGGTTAATATGCTTTTGAAATAGTCGTTTTTGTTGAGTATTTAATCCATCCACACTCTTTATACATGGACATTTCTAAGTACATGCATGAATTAATATCATAATATTTGATATATATTGTTTTTAGCTTTTCAGACAGAACAGATTCATCATGTACTTAAGCATGGATCAGGCAATTCCTCCTTCGTTCATCCATATAATACTCGAGGCAGATGAAAATGAAGTGGTATGGGTTTTTCATCAATAGTAGTAATAGTCTTAAACTTATATTCTCATCGAGCTTATAAATATAAGATTTATAATCATATTGTTTTGTTTTGTTTATGACAGCAACTGCCATATCATTGGTTTAGATATTATTATGAGCTCATGAAGCCTAGGCATAACGTTTGGATACACACTCTACAGGGTTATGCTTCTGAAGTTGGTTTTCGATGCAATGAGGATCGACAAATGTGGCTAAGTACATGGTGGAGTAAGATCATCCCAGATCTTAAGTTTAAAAAGGGTGATATCCTTTGTTTCACTGCCATGGACAAAGGAAATTATGATTTGGTCATCTATGGTCCAGATATGGTTCCAAGGAATTTTTTCAACCCTTCCAAACAAAGTGGTCCTATGACTAAAATTCAGAGTACTGTCTTTGACACACAACCATGCAGGCGATTCCCTTCGTTCATGAGTTTTTTCACCAATCCTACTGATGCAATAATGGTATGGTGTTTCTTCAATAATACCACAATTTTAAATTACATTTATTATTATTAACTTAAGAATTTTTCTATTTCATTCAGTTTCATTAATTTAAATATTATTTTATATAGACACTGCCAGAAGTATGGGTAAGAGCATTTCGTGGGAGGTCACGGCCCAAAGATCAGATTACCATTCATTTTCAAGGATGGTATAAAAAAATGTGGCATACTTGTGGATGAAGATGAGTGTCTTATATGGTCAGATTGGGAATCGGTGGTTAAGGAGCTTCAAATGTATCCATGTGATTGTATGATTTTTTATGCAATCGATGATCTTAATCTACAGCTTGTGCTTTATAATCAACATGGTAGTGAGAAAGGTCATTTATTGTATGGGATGCTGAATCATATTGAAGAGGTTGTTGAATGGCAAAAATCATGTTTAAACAGTCCTGTTCAACCTAATGAGTATGGTCCATGCAAAGTTCAGATCATTGAGATTGATGACTGTTCAGATGAAGTGAATGATGAAGGTGATAACCAGATGAACGATGTCCATGTTGGTCAGCCACCTAATCTTGGAGTGATTCCCGTGCAGCCTGATCATCATCATCATCATTTTCATGTTTTTGATCACAAAATTTGCGGTGGCAAAGTTTGGGTACGTTACTTATCTCAACTTATTATATATTAATTAAGTGTTCTCTTATTTTGTTTAGTATGTATTGTTAATTGTGTTTATTGTTTTTATATAGATGCTTTTTGTTAATACATATTTATTCACACTACAACTATTTTCATACTCTTTAATTTATACATGTAATGTAATGTAATACATTTTGTTTAGCGTCTTGCAGAGGAAGTTATTGTACTACCTGGTCTTGAAAGTGGCAATCACGTCAATTGCTTTAACCAGAATGGAGATCGATGGAGATGGCTTTTGTGTGAGGAGATTGGGAAGAAGAAGCCTAACTTGTGTGTGTCAACTGGATTTTCACAGTTTTGGGAAGATAATGGACTAAAAGCCGGTGATTAATTTTTGTTCAGTTACGTAATAAATGACCATGCTTTCTATCTCCTTCATGTTTACAACAATGAAGATGGTTCAAACAATTCAGATGTTTAAGTTTATGATATAAACTAAGAACCATGTGTTTGTGTTTAGTTGTTGTAATTTGTATGTATGTGGTAGAACAATGTCGTGTTTTGCTGGGTTAAACAGTAAGTAGCCATATTTTGTACCTCGACTTATGTTGAGGATATTTTGTAGTATTACGCTGACTTTAATACTAAACTGTACACTACCATTTTCCTAAATAGCTTAACAAAACACAATTTGAGGCTCGCTTTGAATAGAAGAGTCTAACAATGAGCCTTTCAAATTTTTGTATACCAAATACGAGTTAAGAAGTGACTTTATACAAACTAAATTTGTAATAACCATCATCCAAAAAAACCGCGGCATCGCGCAGTCTAAACATTCTATAGTTATTAAACGCTTTAGGATAAAAGTTATGGTAGTTATTAAACACATAATTTGAAGCCAAAACACTTTCATTATGAATGAAACATCATTAACTTACATCATTCATAACATCACACCAAAATAGTAAGAACAGTTGTTACATACATTCATCTAACTATCAAAATAGCAACTAAAACACATAAGACAGCCACAATTGCTATCATAGCTAAAAACAACTTATCATAAACTTTCAGCTTTGTCTTTAAAATAGCTACTTCTTCCGTGAGTTTCGAATCTTCAACATCACGAATTCGAGGGTCCAATTTCTTAGTTTCCAAATGCATTTTGTATAGCAGATCTTTGTAATATGGATTTGGAAGCTCATCATCAAGAAACATAAAAAATTTACACTCACTTTGTTTATTCTGCAAAAGAAACAATCAATTGGGGGAAAAATTTAAAAACTTAAAATTAGGGCAAATTGAGCACTTACAAATATTGGACACACAACGAATCTTCTTCCTGGGTTTGCTTGAGTCCATGCAACTCCATCATATACTTGATACCCACAATCACAATATTTTCTTCCTGGCATTGGATTCGTGTTGTTTGAAGAGTACGACGAATGAGCAGCCATGGTTTGAGACTTGAGTTAGCTAGGTTTGAAAAGTACTGAGTAAATAAAAAAAGATAACAATGCTTTAACTATTGATCGACGATCATGTTTTTGGGCCATGTTGTTTGGGCAAAACAAATAAAAAATGAATTCATTAAATATGGCCCAACCACGCTTCCCAGCTGAAAGTCCGATCTGTTATACACACATTTTTAACAAAAGTGAAATAATACGACTTAAATAGTAAATGTCATAAGAGCATTTTTTCGCAACCACAATTTAAGGGTCCTATGATAATTAGGACCTTAAATACCTAAGCGACCTATTCTTATGACCTTATATCTTGTTGGTCACTCATTATGAGACACCAACACGATAATGTCCTAATAAGTCCATTTTTTCACAACAACAATTTAAGGGTCCTATGATAATTAGGACCTTAAATACCCAAGCATCCTATTTTTATGACCTTATTATCTTGTTGGTCACTCATTATGAGACACCAACAAGATAATGTCCTAATAAGTCCATTTTTATGCAACCACAATTTAAGGGTCCTATGAGAACTAGGACCTTAAATACACAAGCGTCATATTGTTATGAACTTATATCTTGTTGGTTACTCATTATGAGACACCAACAAGATAATGTCATAATAAGTCGATTTTCATGCAACCACAATTTAAGGGTCCTATCATAATTAGGAGCTTGAATACCCAAAGGTCCTATTGTTATGACCTTATTATCTTGTTGGTCACTGATTATGTGACACCAGCAAGATAATGTCCTAATAAGTCCATTTTTATGCAATCACATGTTAAGGGTCCTATGATCATTAGTACCTTAAATATCCAAGCGTCCTATTGTTATGACCTTATTATCTTGTTGGTCATTAATTATGAGACACCAACAAGATAATGTCCTAATAAGTCTATTTTTATGCAACCATAATTTAAGGGTCCTATGAGAATTAGGACCTGAAATACCCGAGCGTCCTATTATTATGAACATGTGTATCAAATAAATGACTCACGCGTCCTATGATAATATGACCAAAAAATTATGTGTCCTATTATATAGATTTTATTACACCAGTTTATACAATCATATCATAGTGTGACTCATCTTCTAAGTGTCCTATAAAAATATAGAATAATAGGACCCCAACAAATAATGAGTCATATTAAACACCTTTATAGGACCAAGATTATAGGTGTATCTAATAATATGACCCAAAAATTATGTGTCCTATTCTGTAACTTTTTAGGACACCACTACTTTTGCATATATCTAATGGGACCCCCAGAATTGCCCCATCCCAAATTATGGTTTCTTAGGATGCTTTTTCAGCGGGGTCCTAGACGAGGGGTCCTAAGATAACAGTTTTCTTATAGTGATTGCACTTCAAGGCAGGGACCACTGAAGGCATATGACTTGCTCTCATTGCACTATTATTGTTATATCTAAGTTAAATACTTTAATGTTTACTCCTCATCCACCGTTAGGTGAACCGGACCACTTGGCTTGTGATATAGGGTAGTTCTAATTAGACTTAAGAGGTTCATTAGTTAATCTTTTTATGCTCTTAATATTAAGCTAGACAAGGTATAAGTTTGGCTATTTGAAAAGTTAAAGTGGACAAATACACAAACATATGTATGGTTCTAGTTATACTTGAGCTTCCGATTTAAATTTTGTAAAGATATTTTCTTTTATGATATAGTTATTTTATTTATCTTGGTATGAATGAGGGTCACGTTAAAATTTCTAAACCTTATAAAGAATTCTTGATTCGACATTCGTAAGCACTTTACACCAATTGTATATATGTGTGTCATAACTACCCATTAACCCTTACCACGATGAGTCTACCCAAGTTAATATTTCTTTTGATACATGCATAGGTGAAGATGAATAGTGTGTTGATCTTTAATAATTGATTAACTTAATACTGCATATGGAGTATATTATTTAATTGTTTTCTCTTTATTTTCTTGAGAACAAGCAAAGGCTAAGTGTGGAGAATTTGATAGTGCCTAAATTATACATGTTCTTCATACCATTTTAAGGCACTATTTGTTGTTATTATGTTGTTATTGAGGTCAATTACATGAACTTTTGGTACTTGATGAATTGTGATTGATTTTAGGAAAATACCAAGAAGATTGATGATTTGGATGGGAGGAATGGGGTTAGAAAAGAAAGGAAGCTGATTTGCTGAAAATCAAGGCAGGCGCCGCATTGACTATGTCATGCGCCGCCTGTAAATGACAGAGTTGAAGATTTTGTCAGATATAAGCGCCGCATGAGCCTAAAGCGCCACAAGAAAATTTGGATAGAAAGATCAGAAAGTTTAGAAGTCAGATGCCATGTGTCACATGACCTGATGATGTGCCGCATGGTTTCCCAAAAAAATGTATGAAGATGATAATCAAAGTGCCGCATAGATGAAAGGATGTGCCGCATAAAGTTGGAAGCTCTGGTCAAGAGCCGCTTGAAGCTAGGGTTTGGATCGAATTATGTCAAGTGTGCACCGCATAGAACCCTCCATGTGCCGCATGGCCTTGGCGGTTTTAGAAAAGTATGTATACGGGACTTAGGGTTTTGAAGCCATATACGTTTTTTTAGAGCAAATTTCGTTCCAGAGCTGATTCCAAGTGATTTTTGAAGGTTTTCTAGAGAGTTTGGAGATCATAACACCTTTGGATCATCAAGGAGATGCTATTAAGTCGGTTGATTTCATAAACACTATTATTTTTAGTTTGACTCTTATTTTATCAATTATGAGTTATACTTTGAATATGGTTTTTATTGATTTCATGACTATTGTTGGCTAAGTTTATTATGTTTGCTTAGGCCAAATACTTATTTATATTGGGATAATTTTAATGCTATGGTATTGGATTTGATTGCATGACATTTTATTGTTTAGTAAAGAACCATTCTTGTTATTAGTACTTAGAGGAGAAATTTAGTTATTATACTTATTTGATTAAATTGACAACTCATAGAATAAGTATAATGATTTGCAACTAGGTGACAAAGAGTTATGCATGCTATCTGACAGATAGATAAGTTTGATTGATTAAAGAAACTAGCAAGTGTGAATTGTAGGCGACGACGAGTTAGCGTAATTACTCTAGAATAATGACTTAGTTGATGAATAATTGATAGATATTGTAGATATTGTAGTTACGTCTGGAATATACCTTTAATATATCCATCACATGCATGATATGAAATTACCTAAATAAGTAAATTCCCAATTTAATAAACTGAATAATGCCTAAGTAAACATATTTGATTGATTATTGATGTATGTTATTTACAACTTTTCACGTATTATTACATAATTTTAATCACAATTTGACATATCGGTAGTTAAACGGTAACCCCCTACGATTTACTATTTCTGTTAGCTTAGAATTTTGCATGTTATTAGTCATTCAATTTAGTAATTGAGTTATCTGTGGAACGAACTTCGGATTTACCAAAGTTATACTATTACCTGATCGGGTCCGCTTGCCTGTATTTGTGTTTTAGTTATGGTCTTGGTATTTTTCCTAGTTTATTAATTATATTACCCGATCTAGCACATCAGCATGCAATTCACCTTCTAGTAATAGCAGAAGCTAAACAGCTATGGACCTGAGAATAAACATGCAAAAGACGTCAACAAAAAGTGGGTGAATCAACAGGTTTAAGTTATCACTAATCAGTTATCAGTATTAGACCATGAGATTTCATACAAATAGTTGTAAAAGTATATACACTATCATGAGCACTTGAATACACACCACGCGTAGCATCCTACGCATTTTCTTTTACCCTATCTCAGTATACACTTGCCTTAGCGTACGTTATACGAAGTAATAAGCACCGCTGTATGTACGATGAGGTTATCAAACCTAACAGATATGTTCTTATGATTTGCGCTTACCAAGTAACTAAAGTGTTCAAGATAAGGGATTTCTTAGGCAGCAAATCATGTGTATAAAGATTTATTACTCATGTCTAAAGCGTAAAAACAATTTAGAAATCTGCATGTATTCTCATCCCAAAAATAAAAGTAAAATGGGACTGAAGATTGCACATAAGTAAACTGGATGGTAACTAACGTGATATGCAACCTAAAAATTTATATTGGCCAAATAAGTTATCTTGTCACATTAGATCGGTCCATAGTGTATACGTTGTTCTAATGCTAAAGTTCGACTCGAATTACGGTAAAAGTCAAACAATAGTCAACACAAGCCAAAGAAAGTCAAGCAAAGTCAAACTCGGTAAATATGGTCAACCAAAGTCAAACACCTCATTAAATGATGTCATTAAGGTCAAAAACCTAAGTCAATAAACATTTTTCATACTTCAGTTTATCGTTTCGGTGTTTCTAGTTAATTTGTCATACGGATTCATGCAACGGCATGCAAACAAATGAGCATAAATCACAAAATACATATCATGACAAAATAATTGTTTTCAGATCAGTATATTAGTTTATTAGCTTTCTAAAAAGTCTAATCTTGCTATCATACAATTTCTAGAACTTAAGATACATACAAGTTTCACCATTTCAGTTTCTGCACACACAATCAGAGCAAAAAGCCTATACATTGAGCATAAAAATTCAAAACACTACAATGCCAACTGGAGAATTTTAAAAACAAGTTCATCTACCTACTGTAGAAAAATAACAATTTTTTATTTAGCCAATTGGTGCAGTTTATTCACGGAAGTCAGATGTAGCAGTTTCAACGGTAACCTAAAAGTACTATTACAAGAGCAATTTATCACATATTACAACATGTATTGGAAGTTGATATAAACTAGTTACTTTTCATACAACAATGATCATATTCCAGAAGCACAAGTATTAGTTCAATTTAGTTTTTCCTTTATAGCCCACGCTTTGGACGTGGATCAGATTCGATGCAAAATCGGGTGTCCGTTTTCGGTCGGTCATAGCACGAAATTTACACATCCATTTGCTATACATACTAAATGAAAAGTTATGTAATATATCTGTAGTTCTCAAAAATGATATTCTATTTTCCATAAATCATTCTATTTAACAATTTGATTCTGTTTTGACTAGCATTCGACAAGATTCGTTACACAACTTCAAACTAGCATAACAAGTGATTTACGTATCCAATTAAGACGATATCTTGGTGAAAAATATACTAATTTTCATAAGCTACATATTTATGCACATTTAACATTCAATAACACAACTCATCTCATCCATAAAACGGCAATAACACATCAAAAAAGTCAAAAACTTCAATCAAGCATACCGAAAATTAAGTGATTCTTAAACGTAAACTTAATAGTTTTTCATAAAGATTTCATTTATAAACATTTCATAAACTCAATCTAACTCATGTATGTCCAAAAATTAGATTTACACATCGAAATCATATCGAAACCGTTTTAATCCTAACTTTCGATCCATGAATCGAAAACATGCGATATCTAAACGCAAAATTAATAATTTTTAGAAAGCTATACACTAATAATCATGTAAAGATCATTAGTACATCATGTTATTCTAGAAAAAAGCATAAACGAAAATGAATTGCATTCAAACCCTAATCGTATGTATCTTTTTAACCGTTTATCGAAAACACGCGTTATCTACATGAAAAATTAATAAATTTTCAAGAGCGATTCATTTATAAACATATTATGATCATTAGATAGCATTTAAAAGTCAACAATCTTAGTCCCAAGTTCGAGTTTCACCAAAAGTTACAAAATCTGTAAAATTAAAACGCAAGAACATGTATACACATAAGGACTCAAGCACTAGACTATAATACACTATGAATATGTATGAAATCAATAAATACATAAGATGTTAGGGTTAAGAATTTTATAGCCTAAAATCAAGAATCGTTGGTATAGATGCATAGAGGAGAGCGAGACTAGAACGGATATGCAAGCAATTTTGTTTTTTGATCAAGAATTGAAGATGATGGAAGGATGATGATGATTGATTGATGTTAGGGTTATTGGAGCAGCTACAATTTGTCGTTTGAATGGGAGGGAGTGTGCATATTCTTTTTTTTATTAATTGGGATAGGTTTACTTCCTTAAGTGTCATTACCAAGTGGGTTAAACTAGTGGACCAAAGTTAATCAAGGAATGCCCATGGATGGGGAATTTTGACCAAAAGGGCTCATGAGGGAGTCCATGGACTTATTTTGTCTAGTTATTACATTTATTTTGTAGCCCGTTAGGTGTCGTTAATCGAAAATGAAAAGTGGAACTTGAACCGAGAGTTTTAGCAAATTCTTCGCGCTTTTAAGTTATAAAATCTCTAAAAAATTAAAAGTAGTCTTAAAACTTAATAATTATATAAAGTAGTTATTAAAAATAAATTACCATGCATTTCGTTGTCTTAAAAGACGTTTTCCCGGTTTTCATTAACCGTACATTCTTCTCGCATTTACCAAGTTTCTCGCATACTTCTAAACCAAAGTATGAAATCATGTAATATGTAGCACATATTAAATTAGTATATTCTTAAAAAAAATCAGCGTAGAAATTCATAGAACGTAACTAACGGTCGTTAAACATTGAACAGAAAATTAACAAAAGTTAACGGAAAAATTCGGGTTGTTACAGAGTCCTATTTCAATATTTTACACTTTATTATCCTCCGATTGTCTATTTTAATATGTTACATGTACATATTAATATGTAGCTAAACTTATAAAAGATACAAAATTACTACAATGGATAACGTTGTCAAATTGTTAGTTTCTTTTCTTTTTCCTCAAACACATGAACACCTTTTTTAGATACTTTCTTTGCATTCCAACTCATGAACACTAAAATCAAAAACCAAATCATTCACCTTCTTTTCTTTTGTATCAATTATCAATGATTGATTTTCAATGAATAATCCTTCCATATTAAAAAGGTACATATAGAGATTTACAATGGGCTTTAGGGTAAAATATAAACATGATCTAGCCCACTAAATACAATAATAATTACAACAAAACTATACAGAATAAAAATCCCCCGTAGTTGGAACGAGAGAGAGTGAGCGGGCATTCAAAATGGATCGAAAGTCTGTGAAAAGACGACTAGGCAGTCCCTTAGTGAAGATGTCAGCATACTGAGATGTAGTCGGGACGCGAAGTACTTGAATAGCTCCTGTAGCAACCTTATCACGCACAAAATGTATGTCAATATCGATGTGTTTGTTGCATTGGTGTTGCATGGGGTTAGTGGAGAGGTAAACGGCACTCACGTTATCACAATAAACTAAGGTAGCATTAGATAATGGCGAGTGCAGCTCGCGAAGTAAGTTACGTATCCAATATGTCTCTACAACAACATTAGCAACTGCTCAATATTCATCTTCTGTTCTGGAATGAGAGACGGTAGCCTGTCTCTTAGATGACCATGATAGGAGATTATCCCCTAAGTATACACAGTAGCCGAAAGTAGAGCGTCGAGTGTCGGGACATCCTCCTCAGTCGGCATCTGAGTAAGCGCTTAGCTTTTTGGTGGAGGAGGGAAAGATATGTAGGCCATGATCGATTGTCCGCAAAACGCGTTTAAGAGCAGCGAAGTGTGGTTCCCGGGGGTCGTGCAAAAATAGGCTCAACTGTTGAATCGCATATGTAAAGTCGGGGTGAGTGAAGGTCAAATATTGTAGAGCCCCTGCTATGATGCGATATAAGGTGGGATCCGTGACTGGAGGCCCATTAGCTCCTAGTTTAGACTGAGTATAAACTGGTGTGCTGCATGGCTTGTAGGTAGTCATGAGAGCCCGATCCAAAATATCAAGAGCATATTTCCATTGAGATAGAAACATGCTATGTAAGGTACGAGTGATGGAGATTCCCAAGAAGTAGTTAAGTGGCCCAAGGTCATTCATAGAAAATTCCCTGGTAAGAGAAGAGATAATATGTTGTAGAATGAACGTGGAGAATGCAATGAGGATAATGTCATCCACAAAGATAAGTAAATATGCAACATTGCTTCCCTGTCTATAAATGAAGAGTGATGAATCACACTGACTGTAATTAAAACCAACCTAAAGAGCATACTGAGAAAATTGATGAAACCAAGCACAGGGTGCTTGTTTGAGACCATATAAAGATTTGCGTAGCTGGCAAACATATCCAGGATTACTAGAATCATGAAAACCTGGAGGTTGGTGCATATAGACTGTCTTAGATAAGACACCATGTAAAAATACGTTCTTGACATCGAGCTGATGAATGGGCCAATGTCGAGAAACGGATAGGCTAAGAACAGCCCTAATAGTGGCTGGTTTGACCACTGGACTAAAAGTCTCACCACATTCGACACCTGGTCTCTGACTCTTTCCGTTCGCTAGTAAACGGGCCTTATACTTATCCAAAGAACCATAAGAGCGTACCTTACGTTTAAATAACCACATAGATCTAAAAATATTGACCCCTGTGGGCTGCAGAACCAGAACCCAAGTACCATTTTTAATTAAAGCATTATACTCATCGATCATTAGCCGGTTCCAGTTAGGGTCAGCAAGGGCTTGGATAAGAGATCTGGGAATGTCAGGAGGTGTGGTGATAATTAAGTTAAGACGAGAGGTGGCTTTAGAGATACCGACATTGGCACGGGTGAGTATGAGGTGTTGGTTCAGAGACGTAGTTGTAGATGTGATAGGAGGAGTAGGATTATTAGGTATAGGAACTCTGGTGGTAGACACTACAACAAAAGTCCACTTATAGGACCTTTTTTTCTAGGACCTTTTAAAATTTAGTCCTAAAAGCCACTTAGATAGGACCATACATAATTTAGGTCCCATTATGATGTACGCTTTTAGAGTTGGGTCCTAAAATGCTATTTTGTGAGACACATTTTTTTGTGTGTCCTATTAGCTCATATTTTCATAGGACTCTTAGACAGTAGATCCTATTAGAGGATCTTATAAGACATTTATTTGTGAGGGTCTCATTATGTGTTTATGTAATAAGACACTTGATATGAAGGTCATATGAAATAGGCCTTTAGAGGCCATTTTTTTACGAGAGTCTCATTATACTGTAACATATTAGGACACTTTGACTGTAAGTCCTATAAATGTATGTTATTAGGACATATGATTTTCTGGGGTCCTAAATATCATAATGGCTAATATGATATAATATGACATTTAAATTGTCTATCATATAAAGAGACTTTATAAGACATTTAAATGTGTTTGTCTCATTATAGTAGATATAATAGGACACTTAAATTCTTTAAGAGGACCATTTAGTTACCTGTGTCATAATTATCACATGATATCATAGGACACTTTAAATGTGACTCATTAAATGGGACTTTATAGGACATTTAACGGTTTGGTGTCACATTATGTGTTACTTTATAGGACACCTTATTTAAAAGTCATATTAAATATACTATCATAGGACATTTATTTTGTCCAAGTCGTATTATATATTTAGCTAATAGGACATGTAATACTTGTGTTGTATCATTGATAATTTTTAGGACACTTATAGTGTTTGGGGTCTTAATTATCTAGTCATTACATAGGACACTTTTGTGTGACCCATTAAATGGGACTTTATAAGACATTTAACGGTTTGGTGTCAAATTACGTGTTACTTTATAGGACACCTTATATAAAAGTCATATTAAATATACTATCATTGGACATTTATTTGTCCTAGTCGTATTATAACTAATTAGCTAATAGGACATGTAATACTTATTTTGTATCATTGTTAATTTTTAGGACACTTCTAATTTTTGAGGTCTTAATTATCATACGATGTTATTGGACACTTTAAGTGTGACTCATTAATGGGACTTTATAAGACATTTAACAGTTTGTTGTCACATTACTTGTTAATTTATAGGACACCTTATATGAAAGTCATATTAAATATACTATCATAGAACATTTATTTGATTTAGTCGTATTATAACTAATTAGCTAATAGGACATGTAATACTTATGTCTTATCATTGTTAATATTTAGGACACATTTAGTTTTTGGGGTCTTAATTATCATGTCATTACATAGGACACTGTTTTGTGACCCATTAAATGGAACTTTGTAAGACATTTAACTGTTTGGTGTCATATTACGTGTTAATTTATAGGACAGCTTATACAAATTCATATTAAATATACAATTATAGGACATTTATTTGTCCTAGTGGTATCATATCCTAAGCTAATATGACATGAATTAATTATGTCGTATCATAGTAGTTTTTTCGGACATTTTGAATCTTTAATATGATGTAGGAGGTTTTGATGTCTTAATTATCATGTGTTGATTTGAACAAATGGCTAGTGATTAAACGCATTTGTAACAATGATGGATGTGCCCATTGTATCAAGTGTTTATTTGAAGTAACAACGATATGGTCGTGGCCATCGTTCAACAATCGAATACATCAACATGGAAACAAATGCAGAGTAAAGCATTTTTAGGTTTACAAGTTATACAAACATATAGGAAACTCGAAATAAATTAAATAGAAATGGGCTTTTGTTGGGTAAAGCGTTGCAAAATATCCAAAATCGAAAGTCAAATTGAAACAGTACAAACATTGCAACAAAAATGACCTTTCGGGACCCTTTTTCTGGGACCCCAAAAGAAAAGGGTCCTAAACACCACCTGATAGTACCCTTCGTCAGATAGCCTAAAAATAACGTATCATCATGTCTTCAACGCCATTATTCACGCTAGTTTAATTGTAAATTTTAACCAAGGGTCCTGAGAATTGGAATTAATATGACGGTTTAATAAAATGGTCCTATAACTCATATAATTGTATTATCATGGCCATGAATTCATTATATAATAGGACCGTTTTATATATGGGTCCTATTACTTATATCATTACGTTGTCATGACCATTAATTAACTCTAATATCAGGACCCTTATATTTGGTCGTACAATTATAACTTGCGTTATTAACCAAGTGTACATACAAATGGAATTAATATGACGGTTTAATATAAGGGTCCTATAACTCATATCATATTATTATCATGACCATGAATTCACTATATTAATATGACAGTTTGATAATGGGGTTCTTTTAATGATATAATTAGATTATCATGGTCCTTAATTAACTATATTAATAGGACCCTTTACTTTAGTAGTAAAATTTATAGTTTTCATTTTTAGCCAAGTGTACAAAAAATGTAATTAATATGACGGTTTAATAAAGGGTCCTTCTAACCAAATCATCGGGTTATCATGGCAATGAATCAACTCTATTTTTTTCTTGTTTTTTGTAGTGAAATCACAAGCATGAATGATAGGTTATGAGATTATGTAATGTTATTATGTTACTACAACATGTTCTCAAATTGCATATGTATTTAAGTTAGTTGGTTCAAGCCTGTGATGCATATATCAAAAGGTCACTTGTGTTGCTTGATTACGACTAGTGTCAAAAACTTGTATTACATATATACGAAAGTCAATGTGCTGCATATATACAATGGTGTGTGGTCGTTTATGGGTACCTGAAACTAAATTTGGGATACGTTATCAACGAAAAAATGACTTTCGATTTGGCTGTTTCTTCTATATCTAGTGACTTCCTTGATGACTGATGATTTTCTTATCAGCATCTTTGGACCCGATATCATTGAGTCATTTATATTATCTGATGACGGGTCTCGTAATGAATGACTAGTCCAATTGATAAATTACAGAAAATCATCGGGGAATATAACTTTTAGAATATAAAGTTAAAATAATTGCTTGTTAGAAATACTAAAATTCTCCTTCGTCTCTCTTTCTCATTAAGATTGGAATAATCCTAAAAGTGGGGAGCTTTTAATTAGTGTTGTTGGTTACAAAAGCTTGTCAATTGAAAACTACAAATCAAGAGGATCTGAAAGTGTAATACAGAGTACGTATAATAAAAAGGGTATGTTAAATAATACCTACAAAATAAAAAGAGGTTTGGTATGGTCTCACTAATTTAATTTTTATTATAAACGAGCATCGGTACGGCCCGCACGTTGTTGCGGGTATTTTCAAATGTTGTTTCTGGCGATGAATTTCCAATCTAGCAGCTTCAATCTTTTCTTAGAGTCATAAAAGCCGGATTGTTGGCATTAGCTTAGCCTATGAGCCGGACACTCTTCGCTTCTCCCTATTTGTAGAATAACAACACGCTTATGTCAGTTTTATAGTGTAACTAAACCTTTTAAAACAACTCTATACTGACAATGGGTATTTACTCTACCTTTCCAGAGAAAAAGCAACTTTTTACTTTGTTCTAGTTTGATAATAAAAAATAGTTTAAACACCTATAATGCCCATAATTGAACATTTGTGAATTTTTGGTAACCTACAACGTTTGAAATTTAAACAAAGAAGCATAATAGATAAGAGCACTGACACAACTTTAGAAGTTAAAAAAGGAAATGCAGCAAGATAAATTATACACGTATACACTAGTAGTTTTGGATTTACAGGGTTTTAGAAAATTCACTTTCATGGAATAAGGTGCAGGTGGTGATTTTGATCCATTTATTATCCGGGTAGTTTTTTATCGCAAACGAACCTAACTAAAATATAGGCAATAGATAACGAGTTAAAAGTCCGCGACTCTTATTTACAGTGCATACGATATGTTTCCGAATCATATTTAGAGGTAGTAAAATGTGCGTGAAACACTCATATTTCAGTGTGGGTGGAAACATCTCAGGTCATGTTGATCTATTGTATCTTCCTCTCTAGTTTTATATCTTTTAGATTAGTTAAAGAAAATGACAACTAGTGCACTTGGATTAAAAGACCTTAAGACTTTCAATAACAGTTTAAATTCTCAAAACATTGTTAATAGGTTGTATGAATTATAAACATGTTGGTTGAATCTGGCATACCTGGTGATGTTGGTAGCTCTGTTATTGCCTTTTCGGTTGTAGTGTCTACTGTTGGTGCGGGGGAAATGATTGTGGTAGATGAAATCTAGCTGGCACATTCTGTTTTTCATGATGGTGAATTGGATTATGTGATGCATGCCTTCTAGCTGTATGAGTAGTGGTGGGATCTTGTTTTCGTTATCGTATCCCATTGTTATTACCTTTTAGCCTCTTCCTGCAAGTTGGGCGTAGTAGAACCACAGTTTGTTTCGTACGATCGCGCATATTTTTGCATCACATGTAAACAATTTACCCTGCAGTTTTGGTTGATTAGTATTAGTATTCTTATTGTTGTTGTGTAACTTTTGTTGTTTTATTATATTGCTTGTACCTGGTAGTTTGTTGGGGTGAATTGTTGTAGCTGGGAAATGGCGTATCGGTTTGTATTCTTCTCCTATTCAGGGTTGTTGAAACGTCTTCCTTCTAGCTTCGGAAGCGATTTGTCTTCGAATTTTTCCTTGAACCTAATTATCGTTTTGCATATAAGTGAGTTAGCTTGTAATTGTTTATTTATTTTTTTATGTCCATTACTTACAACGTTAACAGACTTCGTGATTCTTCGATGTCTGGATTTAGGTAAAAATGTGTTCTTGTTGTGCCTAAGAGTTGCAATTCTGCAGTGACTGTGTGAATATAGTATATGACGGGTTATGACAGGTTCAAAACGTTAACAAATCTACATATACAAATTGAAAATACAGGAACATATGACATCATACTATCAAGTTAAAATTACCATCATATTGTTTAAGTGCAGAATATGGTACTTACATTGGTTTTCTTTGATCCAGCACCCACCTATTGCGATTATTGCCACTTTCTCTAACCTTTTCAATCTCCCCTAAGATACACGTGAATCTGTCAAAAATATTAACAAAATTAGTGGACTCAAATCATTCAAAATTAGGTCAACTATCATATATACATCAAAGAACACAAAAACAACTCATATACAGAAATCTGATTGAAATCAACAGAAGAATAACTTCATCCATAAACCAACACATAGAACCTTGTTGTGGAACTGATTCTTAAGCACTTGTGTTTGGTGGATCTACTGATTTAATGACAGCACTTTGAAGATTATTGGAACCTTCAAGAGAAGGGTTGTTCATCTGAATTTGATCTGGACTGATTTTATTAAGCAGGAGGTTTCAATTTTACGAATGCAGTAGCCGATTTAGGGTTTTTGTTTTTCCAACCGGTTAATCAGCGAAGATGGGAAACAGTAGTCAATTTTACCAAGGCAGTAGCAAACTAAACAGTTGCGATGGACATAATTTGTGAGAATTAAGGGATTTTTTTGCCAATCAATTAATCGATGGGAAGCTTTGTGAGGATTTAGGGTTGTTTTTGCCAACAGGTTAACTGTTTATTTGTTATAGGAAAGTTAAATATTAAGGAGAGAATACCAAAACACCATGGAGGGAAACTTAATTATTAAGGTGAAATAAGGGAGGGAATACGTCTGCCAATTTCTAATAGCATTAGGTGCTCGTGTTCATTTGTTAAGTTTCATTTCGGCGTCTAAAATGAACATCGAACTTGACTGAGAGTGACATAGGTGGAGCCGTGGAGGTGCTCTCAGTGTCCATTTATTTTTTTAAATTAATTTTTAATATTTTTTTAATTATTGTTTTATATTTAAATAAAATTTATATAATAAAACTAAATACTAAATTAAAATTCATAACACAAAAAAAAATTATTCATAAATATGCCTCGTCCCAAAAGTTCTTTCAACATCTTTGCGAGCAGCTGCTTGTTTCCTTGTAAAGTAATAACGTTTTTCATCAACGACACTTGAAAATTCCTTAACAAATGCTGCCCATGTTGGATAAATCACATCTGCTAAATAGTACCCTATATTGTACTCCACACCGTTTACATGATAAAGGACGTCAGGCATGTTTTCATTAAGCATTGAGTTGAACAAATCACTAGTGGTGGTTGATGATGATTAGTAGTGGTGGTTGGTGGTAATGGTGCTTGATGTGGTTGGTGGATGGTGATAGTTGGTGGTTGGTAGTGGTTGGTGGGTGGTGATTGGTGGTGATGGGTAGTAGTGGGTGTGATTCGTAGTGGTGGTGGTGATGGGTGATGGTTGTTGATGGTGATTGGTAGTGGTTGTTGGTGGTAATGGTGCTTGTGGTGGTTGGTGGGTGGAGGTAGTTGGTGGGTGGTGATTGGTAGTGTGGGTAGTGGTAGGTGGTGGTGGTGGTGGTGATGGGTGGTGGTGGTTGATGGTGATTGGTATTGGTGGATATTGGTGGTGGTTGGTGGTAATGGTGCTTGTTGAGGGTTGTGGGTGGTGGTTGTCGGTGAGTGGTGATTAGTGGTGGTGGGTGGTGATGGGTGGTGGTGGTTGATGGTGATTGGTAGTGGTGGTTGCTGGTGGTAGTTGGTGGTAACGGTTCTTGTGGTGGGTGGTGGTAGTTGGTGGTTGGTGGTGGTTGGTGGGTGGTGGTAGTTGGTGGGTGGTGGTGGTGGTGGTTGATGGTGATTGGTAGTAGTGGCCGGTAGGGGTGGTTGGTGGTTGGTAGTTGTGGGTGGCGAGATAGGCGAGGTCAATCTTTAATATATCATAAATCAATTTAGTAGCACATAATTTTAATATATCATATAAATTTACCATATATACTCCTTCTGTCTCAAAATTATTGTCATGTTTGACTTTTCAATGTCAATCTTTTGTTGAATGAATACATTCAGATGTCTAAAATTATATACAAGTCTAACCATTTTCATGTAGTTTTTTTTTTGTTAGCGAGGAAATCCCCTGTGAACAAGCACAGTGACACCCCATATAGGGTTAAATTATTTTTACGTTAAATTAACCAAACGTTAACCGATCAAAACCACCCTGTAGCAAAGCGCATGATTTTTACCCTCGTTTAATCTATATAACACCATTTCCACCTCGTCCTGCTTCTAGCCCTCGAAGGCTTCATTGGCATTCTTCTAACCCTTGTGTACCCCTGATTGTATCGACCTGCATTTCATTCTTTTCAAGCGCAATTGAGAATGAAAAATTGTTTAAAATGATTTGTAGGTTTGGTTGTAATATTTGTACCACTAACTAAATAATATAATGGGTTCAATGTTTATTAGAAAGTATGTTATTGGTTATAAGTAATTTAATCATATGTTGGTCATGCTGAGGAAGTGATAATGTGACGTCTATATAGCAGTTATTCCTAACTCCGATGAGAAATATATTATGGTTGGAGTGGTCTTAAAAATTATCAAATATAGCTAAAGTTATGATTTCCATTCATATTCATATCGAACTTCTTATAATCTAAACTAGTATAGGCGGGCGCGCGTTGTCGCGCAATCGTGTAGACATTTTTTGCCAAGCTCATGGAGTCTTCAAGGTTGTTTGCCGTTGCGGAAATTTAGGAAAGAATTATAGGAAAAAAGAAGGGGGAAAATAATAATAAAAGATAATAATAAAAGATAATAATAAACATAACGTTTTTTTGAGAAAAAATAGTTTTAAAAAAATTGGTCTATCAGTTTTTAGTAAAAATTTTAGGGGAGAATGAGGGGGTGAATTTTGAAAGAAAAAAAAGAACACTTTAGCTTAATAGTGGCCATTGTGGGTACAACTGGTGTTGCGCAACGTACAACTTGTTAAAGCATAAAATCATGAATACTAGTTCAATTATGACAATTAGTATATACTAGTGAAATGGCCCGTAAAATTACGGGTTTGTTTAAACGAAACAATTTAATGACATGTTTTAGGTATTAAGTAATGTAAATGCTAAAGTCATTTATTTTAATGACCCGTTTGACTAAGAAACTTGTCGTTATTTTTACAAATATATAGAGACATGTATTTTCGCATACATACGTAACGTAATTAATTTCGTAAAAAGAATCCATATTTAAATATTAATAATATAATTATTATAATTATTATATTATAAGTAAATTATAATAATAAATTTCGCTGCTCAAAGTTGAGTATTTATATTTTTAATAATAATAATTATTAGTAATAATAAATGTCTTTTAATTTTTTTTTGAAAATTAAAATTACAATTTAGGAGAGATTAGTATTTCCTTTTATAAAAGATTTTGTATTATTTTTTTAATTAAATTAATATATAATTATGACATTATCACTTTATATGACTATATAGAAGATATAGATAGGCAATTATTAATATTAATTATTATATTATTATTAATATTATTAATTATTAATATTAATGTAAGTCACAATTTAAAATTAATCTTAGACATATCGAATTAATTAATCGTACACGTATTAACAAAATGGAACACGTTTTCATGTATCAAATATTTAAAAATTTTAAGGAATTTCTAAAATTTTGAGTTCATCCCCAAATTTCATCCCGCCTTGTCCCCAAATTTTTTAAACCTACAAAAATTACAACCCCAAATATCAGTTCCAAATTTCATCCCGCTTTGTATCAAATAAAATATCAATTTTTGCATTCTCTAGGGTTTTATTTGATGGCTATTTTTATCTGTTGTTAAACTCGTGGGATCTGATTATAATGTCAAAACCTATTGAGGTGGTAATTGGTGTGAGATTCACCATCGTCGAGTACGTTCATCATTGATTATTATAATTTTCCATCTATATTGCCCAACATACATATAACTAATTCATATGATTCCTAACATATGATGTTATTTTATATGTTGTTCTTCAAGACGATATCGACTTTTGGTATTAACGTATTATATTTGTTTACTTGATTAAGGTTCGTTACCGACAACACTTGTTGAATTGAATTGGTTGATTATTTAATATGATTATGGAATAACAACTACAACTGTGAGTATATGGAGGGTGAATCCAAAGGAATAATATTTGAGCCATGGTTTGTTGTGTAAAACGTTGATCTTTGGTTTGCTGGTCATTTACTTGCTTACAAATGCTTTGTGATGTTTGAGCCATGGTTTGTTATGTAAAAAGTTGATATTTTGTTTGGTGGTCATTTACTTAATGGTGTATTTGGTTTGCTCAGTATTTGGTTTGTTTTCAATTTCTTTACAATTAAAGGTAGATATAATGAATTGTGTTTGATCGATATTTAGTTTGATGATCAATTCCTTAACAATTAAAGATAGAATAATCATTTAAATCATTATTTTTATACAATGATAAACATAAATTGTGTTTGCTTAGCTATAGTTGTTGCATAATCATTAATATCTGATTGCAATACTAAAAGTCATGCAGCTAAAATCGCAATTGTAAGTATTAATATAAATTCAGATTGCAATATAGTTGATAGATATATATATATGTAGTGCATCTGTAATTATCATGTCATGGGCATGATGAGACATGTTTCTATGGATATATCTTATTCTGTAAATTACCGTTAATCAGCACGTCATGGCCATTGTCACACTGATCACACATGTTAGTAGGGATTGATCTTTTTGTGTATATAACTCTTGTTTTATCTAAATTAATACAGACAAACATGGATGAGCTTGCTAAAACACTGCCTGAAGGTTCAACTGATAAGCCTGGTCTAGATGATGTTTTTTCCCAGGTTATGGGTAACAATAAATATGGTGCAATGGATATGTATGGATTAGGTGTTCAAGCTTCTGATCTTTGGGGTAAATTATCAAGTCGTAATGTTGTTTGTATGGAGAACATTCAACTCAAGTTAGAGAACAAAGAACTTACTGAAGAAAATGTACATCTGAAAGAACAGTTGGCAAGTAAGGATGGTTCAGTTGTTGAAGATAGCACAACACCACAAGGCCTCACTGTAGTCAATGTTGCTCCACTTCTTAAGGTATTGTTCTATTTAACACCTTAATGTGTTTGATATTTACCTTTAACATTCATAACTGCTTATTGCATACTTATTTCTAGGTTGGAGATGAAGTATTTTTACACAATATACTTAACCCTAGCGAGAAGGTAGGAAGAGGATGGTTGAGGACCTTGGATCCAACTGAGGTAATTGGCGGTGTAGAGATTGGAGATGATTGGTGTGGGGTACATCTTCAACATGTCCTTAAAAAAGGTGCTGATGTGGTTAGGCCATTTGATCGGATTAAGAAAGTTGAAGACGCTACAGGCGTAACTATTGCGTGGCCTTCTACGTTCATATCGCTATGTCTATCATAAATTTTTGATAATATTAATTTTTATATATAACATGCACTTTTATGCTTATAAATATATGAATATTTTTTTTTTGTAGGTGATACCCTTGAATTAATAAAGATTTGTTGATCGAAGACGTTCTACGTTACTTTTCGTTGTTTTTATTTTCTTTGTCGAATGTTATTTTAGTATTGATATGTTGGATTATCTATGAATTTTTAATGTTTGGTGTTTTCAATTTATGAGTACAATTTATTATAATATGATTATGTTTTATTTTATAATTATCTTTAATAGAAATTATTAATTGGATCTCAAAAATTTGAATTAAATTGAATCAGGCCCGAATATATGGATCCAATAATCCGATTCGGGCCCAAATAATTAACCCGATCCGAATACATGATTTGTAAAAGAACTCAAATCGGACCTGAATATCCGAACCAAACCTATTCGGAATTACTATGACTTGAAAGGACTAGTTTTGTGGTTTTAATACTATCACTTGAAAGGACCCCATATTGTCTAACAATACAATTGTTTTAGGACTTTTTTAAATGGTACCAACCTTGAAAATATTATATTAGGACTCTTTATTTGGTACTAAAGTAACATCTTATTATATATTAGAACCCATTTTGTGGTTTTAAGGTTTAAGAAATATATATTAGGACTTTTGTTAGTGTACCTAACCTTAAAAATTATTATATTAGGACCCTATTATGTGGTACTAAAGTAACATTTGTGTATATTGGGACCTTTATCTTGGTAGTAAACAAGAATATCGATACATTAGGACCTTTTTTATTGGTACTAATGTAGTGTTTTTTTATAATATGACTCTTATTTGGGAATTAACATAATAATGGGACCATTTTTTTTGTCCTTAAAAAATATAAAACTTAAATAGGACCACTTTGTTGGTACTAATATATATATTTTTTTTTACTTTTGGGACCCTTTTGTATGTCCCAATCTAAGTAGAAGTCACTCGATATATACTTGTAAGGACGTTCTTGTGTGGTCGTTATCTATATTATAGGACCCGATAACTGGTTTCATAATCTTATTACCTTTTAGGACACTTTTTTGTGTCTATACTTTATACGACCGCCTTAGTTGGTACACGTGTCCTATTGGTCCTTTCAGGCCAAAAGGTCCTATAAAGTGACATTATGGGACCAATTTGGGTGTCCTATATGTACACTTTTGTTGTAGTGAGAGGAAGCTGAAGGTGTAGAAGGTGAGGTAGAAGAGAGTATATCAGTAGTTGTAGGAGATGAGGATGTACTAGGTGCGGAAGAATTGGTGATGTCAGGTGTGCTAGGAGTGGGTGGAGCGCAATGATGATGAGGGTGAAGTTTAAACTCATTGGGAATATCAAGAAATGGGTAAGAGGGAGGAGTGTGTGGTTGCATAGAACCAAACGAGAAGATAGTCTCATCAAAGGTGACATGGGGAGAGATGAGAATCTTTTTAGATTTGAGATCGAGACAATGATACCCACGATGATTGGAAGGGTAACCAAGGAAGATACACGGTGTTGAACTTTTGGCAAGTTTGTGAGGTGAATGAAGGTGTGGGTAACATAGGCACTTAAAGACACGTAGGTGAGTGAATTTTGGGTTTTTCTTAACAACGAACAAATGCAATTATGCTATGTCTTTGAGTTGCTATGTAAAGTGCTTCCACCCATTATTCGCGGGGAAGACGAGCATGAAATAACAATGAACGAATGCAATTATTAATTGTGCGAAGCATGCGTTTCGACGTACCGTTTTGTTGAGATGTATGAGAACATGATAATTGGAATTCGATGCCGTAGGTGGCAAAAAAGTCATGAAATAAATTATTATTATTATATCCACCCCCGTTATCGCATTGAAGAGCTTTGATGGAGATGTTAAAGTGGTTTTTGACGTATGCGTGAAAATGTAGAAATTTTGAGACACACCAGATTTTTTTCAAAGTGGATAAACCCATACAAAGTGCGTATAATGGTCTAAGAATAACAGATAATATCTAAAGCCTCCTACGCTAGTAATAGGTTGATATGGCCATAACAGACGGTTTTATTTATGCAGTGTCGTCAGGTCGCAACACGTCAGAATCAACCACCAAGAGGAGGGTACTGTTTTAAATTTATATTTAGCGGGGCCTAAATCGTACTACTCCTTATTATGAGTAAGGGAAGTATGACCTAGGGTCATATTTTTTAGATATCAGTAGAATCGAACCTATATTTAAAGCTTAAGATAGTTATAAAGGAGTAGTGGTTACCTAATTTTGGGTTTTTCGAGTTTATAAGACAGATAAAGTAAATGCAGTAAAATTTGTAATTAAGATAAGGTTAAAACAAGTGCATACTATGATTTCATCAGTTATTCTGCCGGAATTATGAAATGCTGGCTCATGAATAGGTAGAGGTCTTGTATTCATTACACTGGTCCTAAATGCCCCTGTCGTAAGACATGTCACTGGGTAATACGATAGGCTTGTAGATTCTGAATAGATAGCAACGTACCTTACCCCCGACGCCCGTACAGTCTGACTACAGGCATACACGTTCAGACGGCTCATCCAATTGAGCGACTCAGTTGGGTGACGTATTAACATTCCACAAAGGTTTAAACTTTCATAAGCATAAACTTTCAATGCTTTCGTTAATGATTGGGTTTAAAAGATAGTTAGGCCTTTTAAAAAGAGTTCAACCATAAAGAACACCATGGCCAAGTCAAGTTGACTTTCATGAACACTTTCGGTTATCCTAACGGTCCAATCCTTTATGGGTTTAAACAAACAGTACCTTAATTAACCAAGAATCCCTCAAGCGGGGTGCAATGCTTGAGACCGCGTTATGATGCACTGTATTAATAAGCACTGACCTGGTTCCGTGGCCTTACTTAGAAGAGGTACAGTTTACAACAATCGTTGTGCTTCAGCATGCACGTACTAAGTTTATATGCTTGGTGACTACAGTAGCATGTTCTGGGACTGACAATGTACTAAGGGTCTAGTCAGATATTTCACTACGAAAGAGTCCTCAGTCGGAATCCAAAGCTTGATAGACTTACTACAACCGGTGTGCCTCAGTCGATCTTACGTTGTATCCGATAGACTTCTCTTACCAAGGGGTGACACAGACAGTGTACTCTGAATCGGGGTTCGCAACTTCCCAATAACAGAGCCAATAACTACGTTCTATTAGTTGGAAAATCGATTGAGTTTAGAGCATAATCGTAAAGTATTTTGACAACATACACAAACCATAACATTATTTCGGCATTATAACTGATTACATCATAGCATACACTAAATATAACTACTCGCTAATCATGGCAACAATATCACATAACATAATGATATAAGACATTATATAAAGATAAATGATAGAAGTACCAGTAGATTAAATGTAACGACCCTAGTTCGTTATCTCAAAAACACGCCTAAAAAAAAACTTTTCTGAATTACCACATCTGGACGGCGTCCAGTTATCTAGACGGCGTCCAGCAAAGAAGGCTTGGAAGGCGTCCAGAAGATCTGGACGGCGTCCAAATGAACTACCAGATTTTGACTTGGATGTCCAACTTACTCGAGCGGAAAGCCAGCTTCCCGACACTTTTAAACGAAACCCTTTTCACAACATGTTAACATAATTAAAACTAAGAAGTTTCCACTATAAAACCAAGTTTTACAACATCGGGCCCATATCGGCCGTTTTACGAGTTTCGAACAAAATACAAGTTCGACCATAAGAGTTTAAATTCCAAACGACACCTAGAGCATGGTGTTTGGGCTTAAACTACCCACATATTGACCAAACTTCAAAAGCTAAACATGTCCAAAAGCATCCTGTATCAAAACAAAGCGGGATCACTAATCCAAACGAACGCCCTTACCCTTGTCCACGCCGGAGCCTATAAAAAGATAAACAACGAGAGGGTAAGCTAAAGCTTAGTGAATGCAATAATTATACATATACATATATAATATACCTATTTGCATACACTTACACACACCGTATAATCGCTAGTAATAACAATTAGCATACCAACTCCGAGTATAAGCTAATAACCTCCAAATATCGCAACTAGCCTAATCAATAGCATTATTCACCGAAATAATATATTATGATATACAACAACACATACACAAACTATATGGTTAACCATTCTCGCGTTATGGTGCTACCGGCTCCGTGGTTCACACCATACGTAATGCTATAACGCTACCGGCTCTGTGGTTTACGTCACTACGCATTTAATAGCTGAGCCGGGGGGCGCCTGCCCCAGTGGATCAACAAATTTTAGGCCTAAAAATTTAGATTATTTTATTTTGCCCCCAACCCAAAGTTCATGACCCAAAAGCCTCCATCTTTTTCATTGTTGGACTCTCTAATTTAAAGGGAAAAAAATCGGTTCTATCTTTGACCTTCAAAAGTGGTGAACTTAAACTCCGGCCCACTCGTTGGTTGCCCAATAAATTAGAGTATTTCAATACTTTGTTACCTGTGTTTTGGCTGTTTTATACTCATCCAAGTTCCTTTTTTCTGCTTGACTTGACAGAACATTTGAAAGAGGGCTGTCTTTTGTTGGAAAGGATTTCTTATGTCATAAATTATGGGATATATACATCAGTTTTAACTCGGGAGCAATGTAGTTTCCTTGCACACATTCTTGTTCTTGCATTATTTTCCATCAAAAAGTTTGCACATGTATTATAACAAGTAAGTTCACCATTTTTCTAAGAAATTATTCCTAGCATTGTGTAATGATTTCTAATCTTATTTTCTTGTAATTTTCACACGCTTACTTTTTGAATTTGTGGTTTAAATTTTCTTCATCTAAACATCTCTTACTGAACTTTTGTTTTTCTTGAATTCAGTTATTTTTTTTCTTTGCTTTAGTTTGTGCCAGTATGTATGGGCGTGCTAAGTTTTCTTATTGCAATTGCCTCTCTACATGTATGTTTTTGTTTTTCAGCTCGGTATGCCCTTGGTGCGTCTATTGCTTGGCGTTGTACGTTTATCTCGGTATGTCCTTGTTACACTTGTAATAATTAAGATTTAATTTTTTTTATATAACGTGCACATGGATGGTTTATTTGTAGGTGGTACGTGAGGATTTTTGAAGATAGGTGTCGACCCAGAACGTTACACGTTGCTTGTCGTTAATTATTATTTTTGTCAAATGTTATTTGAAGTCTTTATATGTTGGATTATTTATGTTTAGTGTTTTTTCTGTTATGAGAATAATTTATTGGAATTTAATTATGTTTTATTTCACATTTATTTTTTAATATAAAATTATTTTACTATTAATTAGGTATCTATCTAAAATTATATCAAATATAAATCGCATTTAAAAAAACCGCGCAAAATCCGAAAATTGAATCCGGACCCAAATATCCGACCCGACCCGAACTTGAATATCCGAACTCGACCGAATATTCGAAGTAGACCCGAATAGCTGAACCGGACCCTAATTTTTGAACCGGATCCGAATGTCCGAAATGGATCCGAATATTTGAAATCACAACCGAAACTACTATGACTTGTTAGGACTTATAATTGGGTTATATTAAACTTGAAATAATATCATAAGGACCCTTTATGTGGTACTAAAATAGTATTTGTGCATATTAGGACCTTATTTTGTAATACTATTGTAGTAAATCTTACTTTTTAAGACCTTTTTTCTTGGTACTAAACTAGTATATCGTCATATTAGAACCCTTTTTATTCGTACTAATATAGTTTTTTGTTTATAATAGGACTCTTATTTAGGTACTAACATACTATATAATTATAATGGAACCATTTTTGTTAGTCCTTAAGAAATATAAAATTTTATTAGAACCCTTTTGTTGGTACTAATGTAATATATTTTAACGTTTTGGGACCCTTTTGTATGTCTTATTCTCAAAAAAAGTCTCCCAATATGTATTTTAAAGGACCTTTCTATGTGGTTGTTAATCATATTATCGGACCTGATCATTGGTTTTATAATCTTATGACCTTTTAGGACACTTTTTAATTTCAATACTTTATATGACCGCGTTAGATACAACCCCCATTGGTAGGTCCTATCAAGCTCAAAGGTCCTATAAAGTGGCTTTATATGACCAAATTGGGGGTCCTATAGGAGCATTTTTCTTGTAGTGCCCCCACTTGAACCGGATTGTGTCCTCGCAATCCAACCTGCATGACAAGCATGAAGATAGACCAAAACAAACTCCTCGGATTCCCATGTAAACTCGGAATCCTTACTACGACGCCATTGAACTTTAAAAGTTCTCACCGCTTTATTTCTCAACATTTTCACTTCTTCATCAAGAATGGCCATTGGTTCCTCGACATACTCCAACTTGTTGTTTAAGGAAATCTCGTCCAACGGTACCCACGCCGTATCATCCGCAAGACACTTACGGAGATGGAAAACATGAAATGTATTATGGATCCCCGCAAGCTCTTCGGGTAATTTCAAACGATACGCAACTTCACCAACCCGAGCTAAAATTTTAAATGGCCCAATAAACCGAGGAGCTAACTTCCCCCATTTTCGAAACTGAATAACACCTTTCCATGGCGAAACTTTAAGCATCACCATGTCACCTTCTTGAAACTCAATCGGTCGCCTTCGTTTGTCGGCATACGACTTTTGTCTATCTTGAGCCTTTTTCAAATGAGCCCGAATCATATCAATCTTGCTATTCGTCTCTAAAACCAAATCGGTACTCCCGATTTCTCTTTGACCCACTTCACCCCAACAAATCGGGGTTCGACACCTATGCCCATAAAGCATTTCGTAAGGTGGCATCCCAATACTAGTGTGATAACTATTATTGTACGAGAATTCCACCAATGGTAGGTGCTCGTCCCAACTACCGCCGAAATCAATAATACACGCCCGTAACACATCCTCAAATGTTTGATTCATAGGTTCGGTTTGACCGTCCGTTTGAGGATGGTACGCCGTGCTCAATCTCAATTGTGTACCCATATCTTCATGGAACTTTTCCCAAAATCGAGATGTGAAACGGGTATCTCAATCCGAAATAATAGATATAGGAACCCCCATTACTACCACCGAGTCATCAAGAGCTCGACCCTTACGGGGTCTACTCTTGGTGTCACGCGTCTCCTAACTAATCGAAGTCATACAATTTCCAAGAACCTTACGGCTCAAAGCCTACAATTTCTAGCGACACCCGCTAGCCACAATTTCTTCTAGGTCTCATAGCTAGCCTATTAACCTTTCAACTTATCACTAAGGAGATGCTTGGATACACCAAGGCTTATACTCTTCCAATTCGTCCTAATCACCACCACGGTTACCTTCTCACATCAAGTCTATGAACACTTGCTACACGCACCGCATCGAACCCCAGTCGCGGTTAACGCAGAGTGAGAACTTACGGAATCACTCACCACACTGTATCACATAACCGTCGAAATCCGAGTCCTTATGCCAGGATGTCACCCGACACTTACTTACCAAATCGTCAAATTAACATGTAAATACAAACCTAACATGTTAACATCATCCAACATACATTTGCATTATGGCTACTCCCTATATGGTTTCATCACTATACGTTATGTTGTTAAGCTCTTACATGCGCAACAATACACGACACAATCGACAAATCCAATGGGTCTCACTCGAACGAACTTAACGACCCAAATGTCACTACGCAAAAAGCCTAGACAATAAAAGACTCAAACAACAGAGCCAAGGCACAGCGCACTGACCTATACGACCAATCTCCTCATCGATCATAGCCCACGAACTCTCGCGAACTCATTTTGCCATAAAACCGATGCCCACTTTCACCCGTTGACATCAATTAAGCAATGACTAACGCCAACATCACTCGTACCTCGTATAACAAAATGCCGCTACCCACAGGGTAGCTTTTTCAGCTAGTGGGTTCATTCGACCCATTGTACCCAAATTTGTCCAACCGACAATACATCTATGCTTATCCTCTAGTAAAATAGTGAACAACGTTATCATAACAATTGCGTTACTTACGTCTTACACAACCATCTCGTAAAAGAGAGGCGAGGTTCAAATCATCTTGCATCTCATAACACGCACATCACCAAACTTTGCTCCACCCTTGAGCATATGAAGGATTTCGGATTATCCTTTGCTACTTCAACCGAAGCACTTACCTAACTGTACGAGTATTACTCTAGCAATCATCGAGTTGCTATCGCTTGTAACTTCCACACCGTCACTCGAACACCTAAGGGTTTCTTGCCGGTACCCTATGTTCAATGTACTGTAACACCATTAGAGTCGAATACCACGCTAGTAGGTATGAAAGGGGCACCTAACGTTGCGTCTCGTAGACTCCATTACCAACATTCATCTAGATCAAACACTTGGTCTTAATGGTTTCATCCACCCGACGAACCTCATGGCTCATCAACTTCCACGCGAACACGTTCTAACATCTGAACACCAAAGCCCGTCCCCATGGCTTGGTAGAAACATTTTCCCAAACACTAAGGAATGCTTAGAAAAATTAAGTCTTACCTCCTTCGTCCGTCCATCCAATTGTCAATGTAGGGTAATTCCATTAGGAATTCTACAAATAACTATACTACGTATTTACACAATGCATTCGACCTAGGTCACACTGTCACGAGTCAACGACTCAAGCATCACCCCGGTGCATCGTCTTCGAACTCACTAACAAATCAGATCGTCATCGAGTTCACTAACCCCGGACCCTTATGGGTACTAATTACATACACGTTCACTCGAGACTAGTTAGATCTCGAAACGAGAATTAAGTAATGTAACGCATACCCGAATCCATCGATGCTCAACAATTAATCATAAGGCATATTTGTATCGAAAAGGAAAGTACCTGAAGCAGCATCGTTGGAATTCCGTGCTTCACTATCCATCGAATACTCGCGCTCTAACCTCTTAACCCGATCGACAAAGGATTCAGAACACTCTGACTTTCGGTGTCCCTCCTTCTGGCAAATAAAGTACTTGATCGTGCTCAAAGGTATACTCGCACAATCCTGTGCCAAATGACCTCATTGTAGACAATTATAACACATAGGCGCGAAATCTCCCAACTTACAAATCTGTCTAACAACCAATTCGGGACATTCTGACTTCCGGTGCCCTTCCCTCCGACAGTAAAAACATACTGTCTTTCCCGATGGACACTCGCGAGACTTATGTCCCCTTTGCCCAAAATTGTAACATCTTGACATACTGGATCCCGACACTCCCTTCACCACACTACCCGTGCTCTCCACTACACTTTTACCTTGATCATTAAACAACTCGGAACACTCCGCCTTTCGGTGTCCCACTTTTTGACACTTAAAACATGTCTCGTTGTTAGAAGGTGCATTTGGGCAATCATGCGACAAATGACCCCTTTTTGCACAATTAAAGCACATAGGTACATAAGCTCCCTTACTCCTCTTTTTCATGTTTCCGATGCCTTCAGGCGCAGTTCTTGTCCTCTTCTCAGGAGCACTTGACTCTAAACTTTCAAGTACTTCTTCATCACCACTACCTCGAGGTTCGAAAAACCTCTTCTCAAACTCTTCCCTTACAATCTTAGTAACTTGGTCTCAGACCATTTCGGTTACTCGTCCTTCGATTGACTCCTTGACTACTTGTCTAACTTCGTTGGCCAAACCCGAGACATAATGTCTGAGTACGGCCTCAACCCTCACCGTTAACTCATCCTTCCTTTCATGAGTAGGCGCGTCCATTCCGATTCCATCTTCCGTCTTCATTCTAAAGAATGCACATCGATTAAACAACGAAACGTAAAGGAAACGACATATATACCACACCGCCCATCTTGCTTGACATTCGTCGTACATCGCCCATTTGACACGATTTGAACCCGTAACAATGGTAGCTAATCATTGTTACGCGAGCATGTCGCATTAACTTGCTAGTACAACATCTATCTCGCTTGATGATTGCAACCACAACACAAAACAATTAGCGCAAGGTTAGTTCACATAAACCTAGACACTAACCACTCCTGGTCCGACCGGAAATCCTACAAGTCCCGCATAAAGCGCATACACAATAAAGTCTAAGTCTATGCACCTATCTCAAGTCGCCTAAATCCCATAGACCATGCTCTGATACCACTTGTAACGACCCTAGTTCGTTATCTCAAAAACACGCCTTAAAAAAAACTTTTCTGAATTAACACATCTGGACGGCGTCCAGTTATCTGGACGACGTCCAACAAAGAAGGCTTGGACGGCGTCCAGAAGATCTGGACGATGTCCAAATGAAGTGCTAGATTCTGACTTGGATGTCCAACTTACTCGAGCGGAAAACCCGCTTCCCGACACTTTTAAACGAAACCATTTTCACAACATGTTAACATAATTAAAACTAAGAAGTTTCCACTATAAAACCAAGTTTTACAACATCGGGCCCATATCGGCCGTTTTACGAGTTTCGAACAAAATACAAGTTCGACCATAAGAGTTTAAATTCCAAACGACACCTAGAGCATGGTGTTTGGGCTTAAACTACCCACATATTGACCAAACTTCAAAATCTAAACATGTCCAAAAGCATCCTGTATCAAAACAAAGCGGGATCACTAATCCAAACGAACGCCCTTACCCTTGTCCACGCCGGAGCCTATAAAAAGATAAACAACGAGAGGGTAAGCTAAAGCTTAGTGAATGCAATAATTATACATATACATATATAATATACCTATTTACATACACTTACACACACCGTATAATCGGTAGTAATAACAATTAGCATACCAACTCCGAGTATAAGCTAATAACCTCCAAATATCGTAACTAGCCTAATCAATAGCATTATTCACCAAAATAATATATTATGGTATACAACAACACATACACAAACTATATGGTTAACCATTTTCGCGTCATGGTGCTACCGGGTCCGTGATTCACACCATACGTAATGCTATGACGCAACCGGCTCCATGGTTCACGTCACTACGCATTTGAGTCATACTCCTTTATAGTGCTACCGGCTCCGTGGTTCACACTTTGGTGTTACCGTCTCCGTGGTTCACACTTTGATGCTACCGGCTCCGTGGTTCACATCACAACTCGAGTCATACTCTTTTATAGTGCTACCGGCTCCGTAGTTCACACTTTAACGACTCGTGCTATAGTGCTACCGGATCCGTGGTTCACACTACAACACACGTACCATGATGCTACTGGCTCCGTGGTTCACATCATAGCACACTCGCACATACTATGGCACTACTGGCTCCGTGGTTCATACCATAGCATACAAATAAATACACTATATACATACGTGCATAATTATTCCACTCACCTTAACGTCGTCGGAGAATGTTAAACCAAGCTCGCAACCTTTAACGTAACGCACCTATTACAATAAGTACTCAATCAACACACAAACTAGTTGGACTAAATACCAACCATTTACTCATGTGCATCGAATGACTTAAATGCATTAAATGCCCCATTTTCACCAACTGTCCATTTAAGGTCAAGACCATCACATATCACTAAAAGCTAGTGACTAAGGTCCACAACACTAACTAATACACAATTAGGGTATTTCATACCCATCTTTCCCAACTAGGTCAATTGTTACCCATTTGACCATTTTAAAGTCACACATCCATTTCGGGTCATCCACTAACCCAATTAACACCCATTTGCTTAATAACTAGGTGTGCTAGTAATTAACTAACCAATTATGACTTATAAGTCCATTTAACATTTCCAAAACCCTAGGTTAGTCATCCTTGGGTCCTCATGACCCAATCTTACCCAAGAACACCCAAAATCACCAAATATGGGTTTTGTGTTCATCACTAACCAAACCCTAACCCTTAAACAAATTAAAATAAGGAAATCAAGATTAGAGCATACCACCAAAATCACAACGAAGCTAGTGATTAGATGAACAACTTTAACACACGCGCTTTGGCCCGAAATCAACCTCTTCTTCCTCGATTTGAGCTTTCTCACACAAGAATCACTCTCTCTCTAGAATTGAAGTGGAAGGAGGAGGTAGTTGAAAGTGGAGTGAATGAGGCTCCTAGAACTGATCTTGTGGCCTTAGATTCGTCCAACAAGTGAAAAGACCAAACTACCCCCATTTAATATCTAAAAGAACACAGTTAGCCATCCAGTTCAACTGGACGGCGTCCAGGATTCTGGACGGCGTCCAGCCCTTTACAATTGGACGGCTTCCCATAATTTTGGACGGCATCCCAAACACCTGAGAAAACAGTATCTTACATTAAACTAGTTCCGAATACAAAAGTGACAACTTCAAACTCCAGACAGCTCCTAATACAATCTTCGGCGTTCTTCTCCGGGTACTAGATTTCCCGCACGGAGTCGAAGACCTTGAAAGTATGACTAATAATGTACAAGAAAGAGAAAGAAGTGAATTGAAGTGTGTGTTGAAATGAATGACAAAGACTCTTTAAGTAAGCTTGAAATTTGCCTGCAACCGGCTGGCAGGCCGTTTGGCAAGCCGTTTGCAGGGGTCGTTTGCCAGGCCAGCCCGTTTAATGTGCCCGTTTGATCTGGGTGTATGGCAGGCCATTTTCCACATTGGCAAGCCATTTGGCAGCCCGTTTAGCAAGCCGTTTGGCTTGCTGATTCGCTGGATCGTAACTTGATTTCTTATCTTTCACCGTTTTCGCTCTAGAATCTTCATTTTAGTTCCGATTCTCTTGATTCTTTTTGCACCGTCTTCGTAATTACTTGATCTTCAATTTTAATCGATGAAGCTGGTATTTTGCAGATAAAGTTCGAATATTTCTTGTTTTTAGACTTTAATATCGGGGTGAAAACGTGACTTTTTAGCCGATATCATAGGTGATGTCCATAAATCAGAATGTAATGCCTCAAAAGGTTTAGAAACAATATTATTAGAACGATAAAACAATAATCTAACATGTTTGCCTAATTGACATGCATGACACAAAGTATTAGCCGGAGCTTTATTACAATTAAAGAAACCACGAGAAACTAAAAATTTTAAAATATGATCGCCAAGATGTCCAAGTTTAGTATGCCAAAGCGGTTGACTGTTTGTTAGAAGAGAGATCTTGGTGAGATTGGAAGAGGTGACGGGATAGAGGTCGCCTCACTGTCACATCTGAGGAGGGTATGTCTGGTTCGCGTCAAATTCAACGGTCGTTTATTATCTTTATTGAATTTTTTGACAGAGAATAAGTTTTTACAATGTCTGGTGTGACGAGGATATGATTAAGGTGAAGAGGCATGTAAGGGTTAGGTAATGTCGCATTTTCGGATGTGAGGATGGGTATGGTTGAACCGTTACCGACAAATAACCGAAGAAATAATACTTTTATTAAAAATAATATTGAGTTTACCTGAGTCCGCAGCTAGGTGCGCTGTTGCTTAGGTGTCCATGTATCGTCATCACCGGGGTCCTGGAGCGTACAAGCACTGAAAGCCTGAGGTAGAGATGTAGCGCCACTACTGTGCGGAGGAAACCAAGTCCATGGCGGGGTTACACCAGGAGTTGTGCTAACATTAAAAACCTAAGATGGAGATGCTTGAGGAACGGGCCCTAGAAGCCCAGGTCTATTGGACTGTCATTGTTGTCATTGTTGGCCACACCCATTAGTATTGGGCCGATAATATGGATGCTGCCAGTTAAATAGGGGAGGAGAGCTGTGGGTTTCCAGGCCCAAGATGAGTAAGCCCAAGTCAGATTGCCAGACCCCCAAAACTGGTGAGGCTCGCTAGAAAAAGGGGTGTAAGTGGTGTTATTATTCTGCCCAACATTAGATGTTTGACCTTATTTTTTTTCATTATTACCTAGTCCAATACCATGATTTTGCTTTCCACCATAGTTAAGATTATTTTTATTATGGTTACTTTGGCCACTAGTACTCCCATTAGCGTAAAGAATTGTCGGGTAATGGTGTATCCTATCGTATACACACATAAAAGGCATAATAGTTGCATAAAAATAGCATCAGGAAGGCTGGAAACAACAGTTTTGTGGAGATTTTCCATCTAGCGTTCTCCACTGTACAGGCTGCTCCGTCATGCGTAAGCCCTGAAGGCCGCCTAGCGCATAAGCCCTGGCCGGAGAGCGCCGCATTTAGTATAAATTTCGGAGCACATGTAACAGAACGTATCATCATTCGACAAGTGTCCCCAAACAAATCTGGTAGATCTGACACTATAAATAGACCCCTTGGGTCGTCATTTTACAGAAGTTCAGATATTCTGACAACTTTGAGAGCTGAGACTTCACTTCTCTTTCTCTCTCTACCTTCTCTCACTATAAGTCATCCGGCTAGCACTCTTACGCTCTACGGACGACAGATTGATTAAGCCACCCCACAAGTTTCTACACTTGTGAACCGGGTCTGCAGGGATTATATCCCGAGGGTAAAAATCAATCGGCAACACTCCGCCCTCCTAAAAGCTAGATCACTTCTAGTCTCTTGTTGACATACTGTAACGACCCGGATTTTTCCGATCGTTTTACACTTATAAGATTAATATTTACATAAATTAAAACTTACCAACATGATAAGCAATCTAAATTGTTGAGATTTATGATTTTGAAAAGAGTTTTACATAACGTTTAACCGTCTAGTTTGACCGATGATATCACGAACTATACAATATATGTTAATTATACGTTTGTGTATATATATGTATATATACATATTTAACATGATTTAAGGATGTTTAAATATCTCATTTTGTATTAATAACAATAAGTTATAAGTATATTTTGAAACTACTAACTTAAGCTTTCAAAACGATAACTATACGTAACGTTATTTGACATAAATACTTACGACCTAAAATGTTTATACATATATCGTATATATAATGTATTTAATCACTTTTAAAGACTTAAATACATAAAACAATATAAGTATATTCACAAAAGATAGCTATATTTGAATCCTCATTCCATTTTTCACAAGATTTCTATACGTATATCTAGAGTATATGTACTCATATCATACCTAGCTTCTATACGTATTTACTATTGGTATATACACATCAAATCACCACCAACCAGCCCTTGTTCATGCCTTATGTATAAGGTAACTACTTTTGTTATTTAGTATGACAATTTCACATGATTAAAAGATCTTTTCACAAAATTACAAATTTATACACCTTTTACACCACCATAAATACATGCATCCATTTTCAATTTTTGGAACATCATTTCTCTAGCTAAACACACACACTTACTAGCCTCATGTCTCTCTAAGAACTCCAGCAAAAATTCTCTCAAGAATCACCTTAAACACCACCATAAAAAGATCAACAAAAACACTACAAAAATACAACTTTCAATTCAAGTTTATGTCTTAAGTTGCTTCCAATTTTTCATCCAATTTCATCACTCTTTTGGTTCTAGGTTTTTACTCCTCTTTTACAGCAATATTGTCCAAGTAACTTGAGGTAGTAACTTTGTTCATAACCTTATTCGATTCATATATATATAGCTATCTTATTGTATGGTATACAATTTTAACAACAAAAACATAGTTTGAATGATTTCAAACTTGTTTGCAAACTAAATAGATCCTTCTAACTTAACTTTTAAAATACTTCAAGACCTGTAATATAACTTAAATATATGCTAATTTAACAAGGTATAACTTGGTTTTTCAAAGAATACCTTAAAAAAACTGTTTTTATGACGTCGGAGTGCAACCGGGGGCTGTTTTGGGTTGGATAATTAAAAACCATCTTGAACTTTGAATTGGAGGTTTATATTCTGGAAAAATGATATTTCTTATGAATATGTTAACACATAAAAATTTCATGATTTAATTCATAGTATAAGTATTTTTAGAAAAATGGTCATTAAATGATGTTTTTGTAACAAAAATGATTAACTTCATAAGTTTCACCAAAATTTGACCTATGACCTATGATTTCAAATACAAACTAAGGTATTTACAGTTCATATTCTTAAATAGGGACTCGATCCAAGGAAGTGGAAAGTTGAATCAACGAAAACGGAGTTGTAACGAAGAAATTATGACCAAAACAAAATCGGATATCCAAGACTAGTTTAGCCACGAAAATAATTGGAGAAAATTAAATAAATCACATCTTCCTAAAGTAACATGATATTTTATACATATGTACTCATAATTTAATTTTATATGGTTCAGGATCACCCGTAAACAATACGAGAAGATTAATCATAAGATCCCATGATTGTACGCAACACGTCATTTGACAACACCGGTACTTTATGTACGCAACACGTCATTTGACAACACCGGTACCATGGGTCAAGATTAATCTCGACCAATACATATACGATGGGGGTTTTATTTATTTCATTGGGGGTTTATTAAACAACTAAATTTGAACCATTAAAATTGAATTACTAACATCGGACTGCTAACTACGGACTAAGGAATTATTAAAAGTATTAAAAGTATTATAAGTATATATATGTGACGATTGTTTAAAAAGAAAAGGTATTGATATATTATATATGGATAGGTTCGTGATATCAATCGGAGACCAAGTCGAAATTACATATCTTCAAGACAAAAGTGAGTATATAGTCCCACTTTTAAACTCTAAATATTTCGGGATGAGAATACATGTATTTTATGTTTTACGCTATGGACACAAGTAACTGAAAAATATATTCTACGTTGAGTTGTACCACTGGCATACTTCCCTGTAGCTTGGTAACTAATATTTACAGCGGTATTGTAAACGCGAATCCTGTTGATAGATCTATCGGGCCTGACAACCCCAACCGGACTGGACGACCAGTATTCAACGGTTGCACAGTACTTCGTTTCGTGACTACACCTTGGTACGGTGTAGTAAGATTTCATAATAAAGGGAATATGCGACGTGATTAAATGTTAAGTATGGTTACCAAGTGCTCAACCACTTAGAATATTTTTATTAAAATGTTTATATATGAAATCTTGTGTTCCATTGTTATAACGCTGCTAGCATCAAACCTATATATCTCACCAACTTTATGTTGACGTTTTAAAGCATGTTATTCTCAGGTATGAATTAAGTCTTCCGCTGTGCATTAGCTCATGTTAAGGATACTACTTGGGACCTTTTAAACCATGATACAAAGACGTTGCATTCGAGTCATTGGAGTTCAATAGAGAATATAAATAAGTAAATGACAGATTAGGTCATTTGGATATTATGAAATGTTAGACGAAAATGTCAAATATTGATGTAATGATAGTTTGCCTTTTAAGAATAAATGCAACGTTTGTAAAATGTATCATATAGAGGTCAAGTACCTCACAATGTTATCATATGTTATTGTATTCGTCCCTATGGATTGGGTCGGGTCGTCTCATGTGGTATCAGAGCGTTGGTCTTAGCGAACCAGGCCTTGCATTAGTGTGTCTAACTGGTAGTTGTTAGGATGCATTAGTGAGTCTGGACTTTGACCGTGTCTACATGTCAAAAGTTTTGCTTATCATATCTAGTCGAAAATCATCTGCTTATCATCCTTAAGAATTGCCTGCTTAGTATTCTTAAGTCTAGACACGTCTTACTGCATTTGGTGCATCGATAGTGTATAGACAAAATTCGTATCCTAGCGTATCTGTTGCTATAGACATTGCCTGACGAATTTCACAGATTCTCCGTAATTCACGGGATTTTGAGTATTATAAATACATATGTAAATTATGTATTGAAGAATACCAAACCCAACTCCTATAATCTATTCCAAACCAAAAATTCATTTCCCCGACTGTACAAGATGAACTCCGCGTCCAGTTCGAATTCCTCCGACTCCGACAGCTACGCTGATATGGATTTCCATTCGGGCTCCGAAGGCAGCGTCACTGGAATGGATCAACCAATTTCTCATCATCTATTCTGGATGAATTGGGGATGGGTTCGTAGTATACTAAATTATTGGAGACAAGAAGAAGGTGATCCCTTTCACCCACAGAATTGCCCCATTGGCGACGAACCTGAAGCACTTACCGGCGAACCTGTTCGAGAAACCATTTTCTCTCTCATTTCTCATCTCGTCACGATTATATCCTATCCCATATTTTGGATCTTGTTCATTCGCTCACTCCAACCGCCAATCATCCTGGTGTACTAGCAGAAATTAACGAACTTCGCGCTCGTGTGACGGCTTTGGAGAACACGGTGCGAAGGTTACAAACACCAGCAGCAACACCAGCAGCATAACCAGTACCGTTAACAACATCAACCTCGCAATCTTCAGTACCAGTAGCATCATCGACGTCAACGACATCATCAGCATCAACACCAACCGTATCATTACCACCACCAACAATCACATCCGCACCACGTACCTCAACATCATCATCTGAACTTCGAATATGATCTTTGTTCTACATATCATTCTACACCGATTACCTCTTCTTTACGTATCGTTCTTCGTTCGACATGACGATTATGTAATCTCTAATGTTTTGGAGATTATGTAATCTAGTAATAACGATAAATCAAATGAGTTGAATATTTTATTGACTCATTAAATTCATAGTTACCTCCGAAGAAAATATATATGCAAATATATTTTCATAAAGATTGTAATTAAAAATTTCATTCGTACAAACTGTTAATGATGAAAATATTTTAACGGGTGGGTAGTACCCAAGGAATATTTAGAATTCACATTAACAAGTTACACTGTACATTCTTCGAATCTGATTCAACGATCATTTATTATCCTACTTACAATTACCGATATACGTATCCGTTCACCCCAGATTAACCATTTCCATTTAAATTTCATATTTGGATTTTTACCTATCCAAATCCAACAAGTGGCATAATGAAGAAACATTGGCAAAATAAAAATTGTTAGAAACAGATGAATTAATTAATTGAAATTGTGATAGGATTACACGCTAACTGTTCCGGCTAACTGTTCCCAGCTAACTGATTAATATTTAATTTATCGCAATTTACATTCTTGCAATTTTAATTTCTGTACTTTACATACCGTCGGGACACATGTACAACAACACGTTGGATTAATTCTGAGACAACACGTTGTATAATGGGTCATGATATATATTTATTTATTTTACGCATTTTAAATAACGGGACACGTATACAAGGTTTCGACTTATCATATTGATCCATCTATATATATATTTCGGAACAACCATAGACACTCTATATGTGAAGGTGGGAGTTGGCTATACAGGGTCGGAGTTGATTCCAAAATATATATATACTTTGAGTTGTGATCGACACCGAGACCAGTACACGGGTCACGATACGTATTAAGTAATTCGAATATTATATATTTAGTTCATATATGAATTTATTGAACCATTGGACAATCGGACTATTGGACTGCTAACTTTGGACAATTAAAAATGAGTTAAAATGATGATTATTACATATGAAACTAAACAATCCTTCAAGTTTGCCACTTGATTCTATTTTAAACCTCATTTGTATCTTGACGATTACAATTCGCATTCACAACTTTTCATGATTCTTGAAAACATCTCGATCGAGAAGTTCAACCAGCCGCACCTCGTCTACGGAATAAAGATTTATGCATACAGTTATGCACCTAAAAATTTTTGAACTCGAAGTTATAGTTAAAACGTATCCGCATCGAATTCCTTATCATCCATTAGCAAAAACAATCACGCGATTCCTTTTCAATTAACTAATTTTGTTACAGCTCCACTTCGATATCTCAGTAAGACTACTCTTATTACAATCTCGATATATATATATACGTTGTTCTTTCGCCATCGTTACCGGAGAACCTTTTATATTCCATCATATTACCATCAGCGTTTAATCATCTAAAAATACAATTCTCCTTAAACCATCTTGGTTTGATAACCAATGCCCCAGATCCGATAACTTTGAAAATACTGACGAAGCAGCATGTTGTAGAAGGTCTTAATGACCAAATGTTGATGATAAAAGAAGGAAGTGTTAGGAACGCTCGATAGAAAATTGGTACTGAAAACCGGATTGAACAAACCATGAAGGAGACTCTGAACAAGTTACAAGGACTAAACTTGTACATAAAGAATTATGACGATTCTGTAGCAAACACCTTGCTTCTGAATCTAAACCCTTACGGGTCAATCTTCATCATCATCCTTCGACATTAGAAATTCCAAGATATTATCATATCTTTCATTATAAATATCCTCAATATTTCTGAAGATATTTTCACCACTATCCTTATCTGAAATCATTTATCTCTCTGTAATATCTGCGTTACAATATAAAGGAAACTGTGTTAGTTTCTAAATCCTTCAAGTTTAAAATAGGAATGTTCTGAAGCAGTGTTGGGAACTGATGCATGAACTAGTATAATATAATGAAACTTGATCAACTTCATTATATTACAGTAAGTCATGTTAAGTTCCTAATGGAATATGATGATTCACAGTACCGTCATCATGTGCCATGTTACACGACTTTTACATTCTATCCAATTCTGAAACATATTAAGAACAAATCATCTTGATAGTTCTATTTTCCTGGATATTCTGGTAATTTGACAAATCAAAATCGTGCCATTACCATTCCTTTCTTAGAGCATTAGCTATGTTCATTCCGAATTTTATACCTATGAATTTCGAACTATTGATCGCTTGACTCAAGGACGGGAAGAAGAAACGAAGGGACAAAGTCCCAAAATAGAAATTGGGGTATAGATTACAGCAAATAGGAGAGAGTATTAACTATGGATGACAATGATTATGGAAAACAGAAGCAGGAGCATCGAAATATAAGGAAAGATATCAAACCCAATAACCACCCAGAAACTACAAACCGTGTGTATCAATACGTATGGCGACGTAAAGACACGGGAGAATTAGAAACATTATAATTCCAAGAAAATCATAAAAGTGAATAGATTCTTCTAGCGGTAAATGAAAGAGAAGAATGAAAGATATGAAAGTTAGAAGTATAACAAAAATCAGAACGGGATGAAGCATTTTAAAGGATACCTTAAGGTATGAATTAGAGGAGGAAGAGTAAGAGATGTGAGGTATGGAAGTAAGAAAGGGAAGGAGGTGGATTTATAGTGAAATATCCGACAAAGAAATCGAAACAGATTATCGCATTAAATCAAAGGAGATCCTGTTTTCTAAATCATCGAAGAACCAAATCTTATTACATAAGATTTTCTTTAAATCCCTTAAATTCTGGAAATCAATCCTAATCTCGACATCGGTTAAAACAATTCTATATTCACTCATTTCATTCTTTTGTGATAGCTTCACTCGTGCGCTTCACATGACCGAATCGTTTTATCCATATCTTCCAATAATGATAAAACTCTATTAATACCTCATATTCGTCATGAAAACATTCCTATTGTTATTTATGACAACCTCTACCAAATTTCGGGACGAAATTTCTTTAACGGGTGGGTACTGTAACGACCCGGATTTTTCCGATCGTTTTACACTTATAAGATTAATATTTACATAAATTAAAACTTACCAACATGATAAGCAATCTAAATTGTTGAGATTTATGATTTTGAAAAGAGTTTTACATAACGTTTAACCGTCTAGTTTGACCGATGATATCACGAACTATACAATATATGTTAATTATACGTTTGTGTATATATATGTATATATACATATTTAACATGATTTAAGGATGTTTAAATATCTCATTTTGTATTAATAACAATAAGTTATAAGTATATTTTGAAACTACTAACTTAAGCTTTCAAAACGATAACTATACGTAACGTTATTTGACATAAATACTTACGACCTAAAATGTTTATACATATATCGTATATATAATGTATTTAATCACTTTTAAAGACTTAAATACATAAAACAATATAAGTATATTCACAAAAGATAGCTATATTTGAATCCTCATTCCATTTTTCACAAGATTTCTATACGTATATCTAGAGTATATGTACTCATATCATACCTAGCTTCTATACGTATTTACTATTGGTATATACACATCAAATCACCACCAACCAGCCCTTGTTCATGCCTTATGTATAAGGTAACTACTTTTGTTATTTAGTATGACAATTTCACATGATTAAAAGATCTTTTCACAAAATTACAAATTTATACACCTTTTACACCACCATAAATACATGCATCCATTTTCAATTTTTGGAACATCATTTCTCTAGCTAAACACACACACTTACTAGCCTCATGTCTCTCTAAGAACTCCAGCAAAAATTCTCTCAAGAATCACCTTAAACACCACCATAAAAAGATCAACAAAAACACTACAAAAATACAACTTTCAATTCAAGTTTATGTCTTAAGTTGCTTCCAATTTTTCATCCAATTTCATCACTCTTTTGGTTCTAGGTTTTTACTCCTCTTTTACAGCAATATTGTCCAAGTAACTTGAGGTAGTAACTTTGTTCATAACCTTATTCGATTCATATATATATAGCTATCTTATTGTATGGTATACAATTTTAACAACAAAAACATAGTTTGAATGATTTCAAACTTGTTTGCAAACTAAATAGATCCTTCTAACTTAACTTTTAAAATACTTCAAGACCTGTAATATAACTTAAATATATGCTAATTTAACAAGGTATAACTTGGTTTTTCAAAGAATACCTTAAAAAAACTGTTTTTATGACGTCGGAGTGCAACCGGGGGCTGTTTTGGGTTGGATAATTAAAAACCATCTTGAACTTTGAATTGGAGGTTTATATTCTGGAAAAATGATATTTCTTATGAATATGTTAACACATAAAAATTTCATGATTTAATTCATAGTATAAGTATTTTTAGAAAAATGGTCATTAAATGATGTTTTTGTAACAAAAATGATTAACTTCATAAGTTTCACCAAAATTTGACCTATGACCTATGATTTCAAATACAAACTAAGGTATTTACAGTTCATATTCTTAAATAGGGACTCGATCCAAGGAAGTGGAAAGTTGAATCAACGAAAACGGAGTTGTAACGAAGAAATTATGACCAAAACAAAATCGGATATCCAAGACTAGTTTAGCCACGAAAATAATTGGAGAAAATTAAATAAATCACATCTTCCTAAAGTAACATGATATTTTATACATATGTACTCATAATTTAATTTTATATGGTTCAGGATCACCCGTAAACAATACGAGAAGATTAATCATAAGATCCCATGATTGTACGCAACACGTCATTTGACAACACCGGTACTTTATGTACGCAACACGTCATTTGACAACACCGGTACCATGGGTCAAGATTAATCTCGACCAATACATATACGATGGGGGTTTTATTTATTTCATTGGGGGTTTATTAAACAACTAAATTTGAACCATTAAAATTGAATTACTAACATCGGACTGCTAACTACGGACTAAGGAATTATTAAAAGTATTAAAAGTATTATAAGTATATATATGTGACGATTGTTTAAAAAGAAAAGGTATTGATATATTATATATGGATAGGTTCGTGATATCAATCGGAGACCAAGTCGAAATTACATATCTTCAAGACAAAAGTGAGTATATAGTCCCACTTTTAAACTCTAAATATTTCGGGATGAGAATACATGTATTTTATGTTTTACGCTATGGACACAAGTAACTGAAAAATATATTCTACGTTGAGTTGTACCACTGGCATACTTCCCTGTAGCTTGGTAACTAATATTTACAGCGGTATTGTAAACGCGAATCCTGTTGATAGATCTATCGGGCCTGACAACCCCAACCGGACTGGACGACCAGTATTCAACGGTTGCACAGTACTTCGTTTCGTGACTACACCTTGGTACGGTGTAGTAAGATTTCATAATAAAGGGAATATGCGACGTGATTAAATGTTAAGTATGGTTACCAAGTGCTCAACCACTTAGAATATTTTTATTAAAATGTTTATATATGAAATCTTGTGTTCCATTGTTATAACGCTGCTAGCATCAAACCTATATATCTCACCAACTTTATGTTGACGTTTTAAAGCATGTTATTCTCAGGTATGAATTAAGTCTTCCGCTGTGCATTAGCTCATGTTAAGGATACTACTTGGGACCTTTTAAACCATGATACAAAGACGTTGCATTCGAGTCATTGGAGTTCAATAGAGAATATAAATAAGTAAATGACAGATTAGGTCATTTGGATATTATGAAATGTTAGACGAAAATGTCAAATATTGATGTAATGATAGTTTGCCTTTTAAGAATAAATGCAACGTTTGTAAAATGTATCATATAGAGGTCAAGTACCTCACAATGTTATCATATGTTATTGTATTCGTCCCTATGGATTGGGTCGGGTCGTCTCACATACTAAGCCTTACCTTATAAGGAAATAGGTGTTAACAATGGCGCCATCCACTAATGCAAAGAACACACGAAATGGAAAAGGAACGAAAGCAGCTGAAGCTCCATTTGTACTTGAAGCAGTCAATCATCCATCAACCGACGACATGGTCACTGTTGAAGATGTACCTATTTCACCACTAGATGGTACGATTGAAGAAACAGTTGCTGAAACTACAGAGAGGCTTAAACATTTGGCAACTAATTCGGAGAAAAGGCCAGTAATCGAAGAAGTGACAGCTAAAAGTGCAGAAAGACTTCCAAATTTTGTTACTAATCCAGTGCGACGACCATTGATGCAACCACGGCGATGTCCGTCATTTATACCTTTTCGGCGGATGGCGGATGGCAAAGACAAGCAGATAATGAAAAGGCAATCTATATCAAAATACAAGTTATCCAGGCTACTTGACAAGCTGGGCAGTCTTATTGATGATTCTGGGGATGATAATGACCTGAGTTGTGATAATAATGACTCTGATGATGAAATTGACAAAGATGGGTTCATGTCAGAAAAGCAGGCAGTGTTGCTTTTCAATGACATTCTTAAGCAGACAGCTCCAGCAAAATACAAGCAACGCTTAGCGCAGCCCGCTGTCCGTGCTGTGGCTGTGGATAACTTTTTTGCCCTCATTACTGGAGAACAAGCCACCAAGCCACCAGCGATGGCAGAATCAACGCAGTGTTTCATCGATCGAATTGCTAATTATCCATTGCCCATAAATCTTGCTATACCAGCAATTGGAGTTTATGATGGCACAACGGATCCGGAAGATTTTCTGACTATGTTTGAAGGTGTTATGAGGTTGCAGCATTGGGAGGATGAAACTGCGTGCCATATGTTTCCTATGGTATTGCAGAAAATGGCACGCGAATGGTTTGCTAGTTTGCCGCCAAGGAGTATTACCAGTTTTCTTGATTTGAGAGCAAAATTTGTGATGCAATACCAAAATCTACGGAGCTGTACTCTGACACATCTTGATGCACATGAGATCACAATGCATCATAACGAATCTTTTAGCAATTTTATGAAGCGTTATACACTTGAAGCACAGAAGATTCCTGATTGTCCAGAATCACAGCTTGTATCTGGTTTCATTTTCTGTTTGGACCAGCGACGGTTTAGTGCACTTGTTCATGCATTACGGTATGACTTGCCAAAAACATTGCATCAAGCTTTGGAGGTTGCACAGAGGCATGTTCGAGCTGGTGAGCATGGGTTGAACAAGTTTGATACTGGCAGTAGTAGCAAGTCTCACAACGGAGGACGGTATTTTGACAGAAATCAGAGAAGGAATGACAATTCAAATGGAGGATGGAGAGGAAACAATCACCCTAATGATTTTTTTCACCACAACAGAAAGCCATTAGAAAGGCACCTGTTGATTATGGCGCTTACCCAAACTCCGAAAGAGATCCTCTTCACTGAACCAATTCGGACCACTTTCAATGCTCCAGCACCTATGGAAGAAAGGGAGGGCCCAAAGAGTGAGTTGTGGTGCGATTTCCATGAGGCTTGGGGCCACGATACGGACAATTGCAAATCTTTGATGAGAGAAATTATAGCGAAAATCAAGGCAGGAGAATTGAATCATTTGTTGCCTGGCAAACAGTACAGGAGGAATGATCCTCGCAAGAAATTTGCGTGGCAAAGGAATGATGGTAGCAGAGGATGCCGTGGAGAGAACAGAAGAGAGCAGCAGGGCAGAAGAGATAATCGGAACCAACTGCAGTACGGAGAACGGATCACAGAGCGTGAGACAACTCCAGAAGTTGTAATCAGGATGGTTTGGATTAACGATGGTCATTATGAAGAAGGTGAATCATCAAACAGCAATTTGGACAGCTGGAGATATGCCCCAATTATCTTTCAACCAATTCAGAATTGGGCGTTGTCCATCTAACCAGTGATCATTTCAGCAGAGATAGCAAATAAGTTTGTCAATTGTATCTACACAGATACAGGAAGTGAAGCTGACATCATCTACCGGCATTGTTTGAGAACTTTTCCAAGGCATGTGCAGAGCAGAGCTAGGCAAACGAGGTTGAAAGTTTCTGGACTAACAGGAGCACCGATAAATGCCATGGGGCAGATTCGTTTGGAAGTTGTTATGGGCACATTCCCATTGTTGAGAAAGGAAACAATTGATTTCACAATCATAGATGGCAATTCTCGTTTTAATGTCCTTTTTGGAAGAACAGCTTTGGCTAAGTTTGGGGCAATAACATCGACGGCCCATGCAGAGGTCAGATTCCCCACTCCAAATGGAGTCGCAGCCATACATTCACAGTTTGTGCAGCCAACAAGGGAAAGATCAACGTTTGCAAATAGGCCAGAAGGCAGAATGAATCAGAGAAGGCGTGATAGGTTATTCAGCGAGGAAGAAGTTCAGGAGTTTTTCATTCCGTAAGCAAGTGTGAAGGCCGGACAGCGCTGGGCGCTCGGCATATGAAGAAGCAATTTGTCAACAAGTTATCAAGAACAGTGTTTATCTTTTCAATAAAGAGCAGTTTCATTTAGCATTTTAATAAAAGCAGTCTTTTACAATCGTTGTACTCATTCCTATTTGGCATTTGAAGAACACATTTCGAATTATAAGATGAAGCAGCGTTTATCAAACTTACTGTGAACCATTGTGGTTATTTTGCAGTGCATACATTAGCAATTGCATACATTAAACATTCATGACGTACTAATTAGGCTTGATCCACCTAAAAGTCGTCATCAATCGTTTATGTACTGCACAGTACTAAGCAATAATTTTATATTTTTCTTAAACAAAGTGCTGCTCGTGACAAATGTAAAACATTACATTTATAACCTGCCCACAGAAGGATCGTATTTTTAAATACCTCCGATGGCGGAAGCTTTTGTACCGGCCAGTAAAGGCACAAGGGATCGGCTAGAAAACGTTTAAGTTTTACTAGAACGCACCGAGGCATGATACAAAACTCAGATACTTGTCATGACAAACATTATAAAAAATTACTTCACAGAACGAAGTTATATATTTTATGTATGAAGGCAAAATAATTAGCAATTCTTCCTCATATACTTTATGACGGAAGGCGTAAGACGGAGAGTTTATTGATTTATAGTCATTCTTCTAAAACACTTCATAATTCTTCCTCATTAATTTTATGATGGAAGGCGTAATCAGACATCGTATTCTTGATACTGCAAGGCATTTACATATGAGTTACCTTATGCACTTTTTAAAATGATTTGCTCCAATTATACACTGTACAATTGCGTATAGAAATTTTATGCTCAGGTGCATAATTGATTGGTTTTAAAGCGTTAAGCATAAAAATATTTGCAACAAGCATATAAGCACACATAGTCATCACAATAAAGTCAGTATATATATATATAATGTGACGACCCGAAAATTTCCGACCAAATTTAAACTTAACCTTTATATGTTTCCGACACGATAAGCATAATTTGTAATGTTGAATCTCAAAAAGTTTGGAACTACATTCATGTAATCAATTATCCTTTGACCGTGTTTGACGATTCACGAACAATTATGTGTATATAGATATGTATATATAATATATAATATTAACTGAAAACATTAACAAAGTATTAGATATATGATACTTTACATGAACGTATTTGTTTCGATATATTTATTGACAGAATTAAGAGATAATATCAAATGATTGAATTATCAGATACATTATGATATGATTACGGGCCTATGTTATGAGGTCCACTGTGATTTAAGAAATCTATTCTTTTTGACCACTCATTACTTAACTAGTATGATAAAATAACGATATTTATATTTTATTTTATCAAATATATATAAAGATTTAAATTAATATTATATATATTTATACGCGTATTATACGTACATAGTTTTATACTTTTACTATACTTTAACTTTACCTTTACTTTACTTTTACTTTACTTTAACTTTAATAATTCATACTTTAATAATTCACTTTAATAATTCATACTTTAATAATTCACTTTAATAATTCATACTTTAATAATTCACTTTAATAATTCACTTTAATAATTCATACTTAATAATTCACTTTAATAATTCATACTTTAATAATTCACTTTAATAATTCATACTTTAATAATTCACTTTAATAATTCATACTTTAATAATTCACTTTAATAATTCATACTTTAATAATTCACTTTAATAATTCAAAAATCTATTATAAATAGAATTCAATAGGTTTTATTATTTCATAGAAACTTGAAAATATATTTCTCTAAACTCTCTCAATCGAATTACACATATATATTTTCTTTGTATTATTTCAAGATATTATTAGTATACATAAAATACTACGACGGAGTTATATTCAGACGATTTTAAAATAAGTTTTCAAACGGGATAGAGCTAAGGAAATTATGGGTTATAGCTATGGAGGTTATGGGTATTGATCGAGGGTATTGCTCGTGAGGTCAACCTAACGTTTATCATTTTCGTTTCGTCTACGTACTTTCCTGCAATATTGAATCTCAATATTGATACGTTCGTGAATCCGAGGCGAACCTTGCACTTGTTAAATGACGTTATATGTATTTTTACTACGAAATACAGTATGGTGAGTTTCATTACTCCCTTTTTATATATATTTTTGGGCTGAGAATACATGCGTTGTTTTATAAATATTTTACGAAATAGGCACAAGTACTAAAACTAATTCTATGTGGGTTTAAACCAGAAATATACCCTTAGCTTGGTAACATTAAACTACTTGTCTATGTACAGTAGGCGCGAATCTTAAAGATAGATCTATCGGGCCTGACAAACCCCATCCTGACTATGGGATGCTTTAGTACTTCGAGGTTATTTTAAACATACCTGATCTGGTGTACTTCAGAGGGTAAAACATGAACGTTAAGGCTTGTTACCGGGTGCCTACAACTTATAGAATACTTTTATACACTTGCAAGTGTACATATATTTATAAACAGAAATCTTGTGGTCTATTAATATATTGAAATGATTATTATGATAAACCTATGAACTCACCAACCTTTTGGTTGACACTTTTAAGCATGTTTATTCTCAGGTTCGAATTAAGTCTTCCGCTGTGCATTTGATCATTTTAAGGACATTAGTTGGAGTCGATCATCGCAATGGAACCTAATGTTAATGACTTCGTCCGGATGGATTAGGACGGGTCCTTTCAGTTGGTATCAGAGCGGTGGTCTTAGCGAACCAGGTCTTGCATTAGCGTGTCTAACTGATAGTTGTTAAGATGCATCAGTGAGTCTGGACTTCGACCGTGTCTGCATGTCAAAAGTTTTGCTTATCATTTTTAGTCTGAAATCATCTACTTACCACCCTTAGGAAATTACCTGCTTATCATTCTTAAGTCTAGACGCGTTTTCCTACATTTATTACATAATAGTGTATAGACGAATTCTTATCTTAGCATATCTGTTACTGTGAACTTTGACTGACATCTTTCAAAGATTCCTCCGTAATTTATGGGATTTTGGTATTATATATACATATATAAATTATGTATTGAAGAATACCAAATCTAAATTCTACAATCTATTTCATACAAAAAAATTCTTTCCCTGATCATACAAGATGGATCCCTCAACCAGTTTGAGTTCCTCGGATTCCGACAGCTATGCCGATATGGATTTCCACATGAGCTCCGAAAGCAGCGTGACCGGAATGGATCAACCAATTAGCCATCATCTATTCTGGATGAATTGGGGATGGGTTCGTAATCTACTTAACCATTGGAGACAAGAAGAAGGTGATCCCTTTCATCCACCACATTGCCCTCTTGGCAATGAACCTGAAGCACTTACTGGCGAACCTGTCCGAAACACCATTTTCTCTCTCATTTCCAGAGTATCTCTTCATGATTATATACTACACCAAATTCTAGATCTTATTTATCCGCTCGTCCGAACCGACAATCACCCCGGTGTAATAGAAGAAGTCAACGAGCTTCGCGCTCGGGTAGTGGCTTTGGAGAATATGGTGCAAAGGTTACAAATACCAGCAGCAGCACCAGCAGCATAACCAGTACCACCATCAACAACATCAACAGTACCATTACCACCAACAACAACAACCGCATCGCAAACCTCAACTTCACAATCTGTCCCACGAGCATCGATGTCATACGCCATGTAGATACCAAGGAATACCACAACGATTAAGTATTGATTCATAACTTCATTGGGGAAACATTCTACGGCGATTATGTAATTTCTAAAGTTTAGAAATTATCTATCCTAGCCTTAACCATAAATCAAATGAGTTTAATTTAATATTAACTCATTAAATCTATATTACATCTGAAGAAATATACACATATATATTTCCATAAAGACTGTAATAAAATTCTTTTGTACAAAATATTAATTGTGAATTTTTTTTTAACGGGTAGGTAATACCCGAGAGATATATAAATTCACAATTAATATGTTACATTCTTCGAATCTGATTCAGCAAGTCATCCATTATACTCCCTACTTTCACAACAATATACATTCTTTTATAGAAATCAAAACAACCATACTCATTCAAAATCTAATTACATATTCTGATTTTAAAATCTCAGAATTCGATTCAAGATATAACCGAAATCATCACTCTTAGATTCCTACATCTTTCAAAACTATACTTTGACTTCAAAACTGTCCTAGAACCTCATTTCTATTCATGGAACTCACAAAAATATTTGTATCATTCAAAATCTTAGAACATCATATGTATATTAACAATTACAATATGTGTTCAAACACTTCGAAATTCCTAAAGACATGCGAGATGATTATCCAACCACACATTACCCACTGTCATGCACCTGAAAAGCTCTCGAAACCAAAGTTATAGTTTAACATGTATCCATGTCAGATCCTTTGATATTTATTACCAAATATAATTTTTCAATCTCTTTCCAAAATAGACAGTTTTGTCACAGCTCCAGCAAATCACCTTCATTTGTTTATACGAATAAACCCTACATCATGATTACCTGGGAACCTTTCATATCTCGTCACATTAGCAGTAAATTTATCAACAGCTTCATTAACCTTCGACTTAAGCCTCTCCGAAAATCTACTATACTTATTCATTAAAACCCCATCATGTACTCACCTACATCCTGTAACAATAATTGTCACACCAACTACTGGGAATTAGCAATCAGTATTTTGAATTTTGCGACAATTTTACGTTAAAAGTTATATGTATACATATAACGTCTATCTCCTAGACTCACATACTTCGAATGTGAATTTTCTGAAAAACATCCCAAACTATGAACTAGTTCTCCGAAATTGGAAAAATGCTGATGAAGCAGCAAAAACTGTAAACGACTTTAACAGTCAAAAGTTTGATGATAAAGAATAGTATGGTGGTAAAGCTGAGAAAAAGAGAAGGTTTGAAACTGGAAAATGGATTGAGCAGACCATGAAGGAGGCTGTGGACAAATCACAAAGACTAAACCTGCCTTCAAAGGATCCAAATGTTTCAGTGTCTACTGAAATTGTTAGCAAACACCTTACTTCTTATTCTAAACCTTCACAGACAAATCTTCTTCATCATCCATCTATGTTAAGAATTCTAAGATATTATCGTATCTTTTATTATAAATATCTTCGATATTCCTAAAGATATTTTCACAACTATTCTTATTCGAAATCTTTTATCTCTTCGCAATATCTGCGTTACAACATAAAAAGAAACTGTGTTAGTTTCTAAATTCTGAAGAAAAAAAAATTCGAATTTAAAATAGGAATGTTTTTAAAGCAGTGTTTGGAACTGAAACATGAGTTAGTATAATATAATGACACTTGATCAACGTGATTATATTACAGTAAGTCATGCTGAGTTTCTAATGGAACGTGATGATTCATAGAACATACCGTCATCATGTACTATTTACACGACTCTTACATTCTACCCAATTTCCAAACATATTAAGAACATATCATCTTGATAGCTCTATATTTTCAAATTTTCTGGTAAGTTGCCAAATTAAGATCGTGCCATTACGATTTTCTTCTTGGAACATTAACTATGTTCATCCAAAAATTCATATCTACGAATTCTGGACCATTATCCGCTTCACTTAAGGCTGGGAAGAGAAAATGAAAGCATGAAGCTCCGAAATATAATGGAGAATATAAAGCCCGATAACAACCTCGAAATTACAAACCGTGTATATCAATGCGTACAGCAATATAAAGACACGGGAGAATGAAAAACACAATAACCCCAAGGTAATGGTAGAAGAAAATAACTTCCTCCGGTGGTAGATGAAAAAGAAGAATGACAGATATGAAAGTTAAGAGTATATCAAGAATCAATACTGGATGAAGCATATTAACGACTGCTTTAAAGTATGAATTGGGGAGAAAGACTAGAAGGTGTGAGCTGTGGAAATAAAGAAACGAAGGGGGTGGATTTATAGTAAAATATCAGACAGAGGAATCGAGACAGATTATCGCATTCAATCAAAGAAGGTCATGATTTTCTTAATCGCCGAAGAACCAAATCTTATTGCAAAGATTTTCTTTAAATCTAATGAATTCTGGAAATCAATCATAACTACGTCATCAGTTAAAATAAATATACGTTTACTCATTTCACTCTCTTGCGATAGCTTCACTTATACTCTTCGCGTAATCAAATTGTTTTATCAATATTACTCAATGATGATAAAACTCTATTTATCAACTCATACTCGTCATGAAAACATTTTTATAGTTAACCATGACGACCTCGATCAAATTTTGGGACGAAATTTCTTTAACGGTTAGGTACTGTGACGACCCGAAAATTTCCGACCAAATTTAAACTTAACCTTTATATGTTTCCGACACGATAAGCATAATTTGTAATGTTGAATCTCAAAAAGTTTAGAACTACATTCATGTAATCAATTATCCTTTGACCGTGTTCGACGATTCACGAACAATTATGTGTATATAGATATGTATATATAATATATAATATTAACTGAAAACATTAACAAAGTATTAGATATATGATACTTTACATGAACGTATTTGTTTCGATATATTTATTGACAGAATTAAGAGATAATATCAAATGATTGAATTATCAGATACATTATGATATGATTACGGGCCTATGTTATGAGGTCCACTGTGATTTAAGAAATCTATTCTTTTTGACCACTCATTACTTAACTAGTATGATAAAATAACAATATTTATATTTTATTTTATCAAATATATATAAAGATTTAAATTAATATTATATATATTTATACGCGTATTATACGTACATAGTTTTATACTTTTACTATACTTTAACTTTACCTTTACTTTACTTTTACTTTACTTTAACTTTAATAATTAATACTTTAATAATTCACTTTAATAATTCATACTTTAATAATTGTCTTTAATAATTCATACTTTAATAATTCACTTTAATAATTCATACTTTAATAATTCACTTTAATAATTCATACTTTAATAATTCACTTTAATAATTCATACTTTAATAATTCATACTTTAATAATTCACTTTAATAATTCATACTTTAATAATTCACTTTAATAATTCATACTTTAATAATTCACTTTAATAATTCATACTTTAATAATTCACTTTAATAATTCAAAAATCTATTATAAATAGAATTCAATAGGTTTTATTATTTCATAGAAACTTGAAAATATATTTCTCTAAACTCTCTCAATCGAATTACACATATATATTTTCTTTGTATTATTTCAAGATATTATTAGTATACATAAAATACTACGACGGAGTTATATTCAGACGATTTTAAAATAAGTTTTCAAACGGGATAGAGCTAAGGAAATTATGGGTTATAGCTATGGAGGTTATGGGTATTGATCGAGGGTATTGCTCGTGAGGTCAACCTAACGTTTATCATTTTCGTTTCGTCTACGTACTTTCCTGCAATATTGAATCTCAATATTGATACGTTCGTGAATCCGAGGCCAACCTTGCACTTGTTAAATGACGTTATATGTATTTTTACTACGAAATACAGTATGGTGAGTTTCATTACTCCCTTTTTATATATATTTTTGGGCTGAGAATACATGCGTTGTTTTATAAATATTTTACGAAATAGGCACAAGTACTAAAACTAATTCTATGTGGGTTTAAACCAGAAATATACCCTTAGCTTGGTAACATTAAACTACTTGTCTATGTACAGTAGGCGTGAATCCTAAAGATAGATCTATCGGGCCTGACAAACCCCATCCTGACTATGGGATGCTTTAGTACTTCGAGGTTATTTTAAACACACCTGATCTGGTGTACTTCAGAGGGTAAAACATGAACGTTAAGGCTTGTTACCGGGTGCCTACAACTTATAGAATACTTTTATACACTTGCAAGTGTACATATATTTATAAACGGAAATCTTGTGGTCTATTAATGTATTGAAATGATTATTATGATAAACCTATGAACTCACCAACCTTTTGGTTGACACTTTTAAGCATGTTTATTCTCAGGTTCGAATTAAGTTTTCCGCTGTGCATTTGCTCATTTTAAGGACATTAGTTGGAGTCGATCATCGCAATGGAACCTAATGTTAATGACTTCGTCCGGATGGATTAGGACGGGTCCTTTCATATAATGTTAAAGTCAGTAAGAAGTTTATTACAAAACATTGTTTGAAATTTTTACAAAGATCAATTAAACTGCACGCCAAGTACATCTTGAGCAGAAGAGTCTTCTTTGCTGCATACTTCATCATAAACATTTATCTTCAGATTTATCAATTTGTTCTTGGCCTCATCAACTTTTTATTGAGTACCAGGAGGCATAAGTTTGGCAATGGCAGCAGAAGGCGTTTGGTTGGGAGCAAGGCGTTTGAACAGCTTACCGGTCACATCAGCAATAGCATGGGCGCAGGCAGCATCAACATAATCATTGTAGGGATTCCCTACAAGACTGGATCCAAGCACCTTAGCTATCAGACCTGGCACACCTTTCTTAAGCCCAGCAAAATTTCCCTCACCTTTCTCCGCCCTCCGGAGTAACTCAGCAGACTTCTCTCTCTCTCTTCACTCAGCTGTTTCTCCAGCTCACCCACTTTCACCTGCTCAGCATCCTTTTCCCCTTGCAGAACAGCAGCAACATCTTGAGCACTTTTTAACTCAACTTCTTTAGCCTTTATTATTTTCTGCGCATCATTTAAGGCACGCTCAGCATCAGCAGCTCTTTTATGAGCATTTGCACTTTCAGCTATGTCTTTACGAGCAAAGGCAAGAATAGACTCTTGATGTTCCTGCAGTTGCAGCACAGAGTCCAGGTGGTTGGTTAGCAGTACATGAGCTGCCATAGTTGATTCCCTGAGTTGATGAGAACGGAGAGCAGAGAATTGGGGTTTCAGCTCGGGGATAACATAACCCTGTACATCAATAAAATTTTATGAGTTATTTCAAACAGCTCACATCAATAAATTACAAGCATATACATGTAGATGGTCTTATCATTCATACCTGAAGAAGAGTTGCAAATTCTTTATCCTTAGTGGCAGGGTTTGCAATGATGGCCTGCAAAGTCCTCACATGAGAAGGAAGAGTTGGCTCTTGAATATTGGAAGAGGTGACAGCAGGGTTAGTGATATTAGGAAGAGGAGAATCATAAGCAGAGTTGCCTTCCGGCCTATCTTCATGAAATTCAGATTCATCGAAGGGAGCAAAGTCTGGGTCAGGCATTTTCAGGCCCTTCTCTCCTTCACTTTCAAGATTCCTCTCCGGCCTCCGGTCACCGCCCTCCGTAGCCTTCCCTTGGCTATCATCCGACTCTGCTAAAATTACTAACCAAAACAAATTAGTATTATGAACAAACATAACAGTTATAAGCAAAAACATGTGCATTTTCAAAAGAGAGCAGAATGGACATACTTCTCCTCCGTTTTTGCTTTTTGCCCTCCTCAGTACTCTTCACCCTTTTAGAGCCTATGCTCTTCTTTCTTGTCTTTTGGGTTGGAGGAGGAGTAGGGTTGGTTTCACCCGTGATGTCAATTGATGCCGATGTTTGCTGATCGGCGGTGGTGGTGTCATCCGTTATCCGCTCAGTGTCTGTATGATCAGACCCGGATTCGCTGTCTGAGCTGCTCACAGCAATTTCTTTCCCCTTTTCAGCATCAGCAGCAGCTTTAGCTTCAGCTGCAACTCTCTCCGCCTCAAGCTCTTCAACAGTTTTGTCACGAGCAGTGACCTCCACATCATCATCAAGATCAGGGATAAAAGAGCAGAGCGGACCGGCATCACGGAGTTGCCTGCAAAGATTACACATTAATAGCAATATAAGTACACATGACAAACAGTGGACAAAAATCTATATATATAATAGGATGATCATATCACATCCTACCCTGTTTTTTCTCACGAAGTACTGGCACAGAATTGCTTGGCCATTCTTGACTCACTTTGCACAGCACAAGGATTCCCTCATACCTTTCGTATGATCTGGGTGGAATACGGAGTCCTTTCAAGCTATTTACTATCCGCTGTTCTGCGGGAGAAATTTTAACACCCTTTCCTATGCCAGCATCAATAGCACCCCACTCCCGGACAACGGAGTATTCTTCCGGAATAACAGTTTCAACAACAAAGAAAAATGGACTTTTCCAGCCCTTCAAGTTTGAAACTCTATTTAGACCAACAAAATGATTATTTTTCTTACTATCAATAGTAAGCCAGCAATCGCTAATTGTGCGGATTCTAAACAAAGAGATAAAAACATTAATGCGAGGCTTTATATTAATAGCATTGCAGTACATTTCAAAAAGGGTGATTTTTTGAAGACCATGGGGATGTATCTGACTAAGACAGGCCCCGTAATATCTAAGAAGGCGAAGAAGAAGGTTAGTAAGGGGAACATGGAGGTTGCCGTGGGTAATTTGTAAAGCGTATAAAGTAATTTTTCCCTCAGGAGGATTGTCAGCAGTTTGTCCGATAGTGGGAAGAACAGGGTTGTATTGATTGAGATGGCAAAAGTCAATCTTTAATCCATCTAAGTATTCACTAGTCAATGATGAAGCCATCGTGCTAACTTCTGGAATGTTAGCAGTATTTGATGAAGAAGGCTTGGCGTGTTCTTGGCCAGTACTCCGTGAAGAAGTCATGATAATACAGTAACAGATATCAACAACAAGAAAATAGCAGTAAGATGAAGTGTACTGACCTTGGAAGACGGTGAACCTTAAAAAATTGAAGATTGAAGAAGGCGATGAAGATTTGGGAGAAATATGCTTTTTGGATCTTGGCAAAGGTAAAAAAGTGATGGTAACAGGGTTATGACGGTTTTTATAAGGGTTCATCGGTGCAATTTTTATGGTCATGATTGAGACACGTGTTTGGGAGAGTTTAAACGAAGGGTGCAAGATAATACTTTTTACAACTGGAGGCGCGTGGATGATCTCAGCTGTAAGAAGACAATCATAACAGTGTCAGTAAAATTTGTCTGCATTTAATGCCTAAAATGTTTTCCCCGATGCAAGTGGGCAATGAACAGGCTGGTTTGGCATGCGTTATCAAAAGTTTAACAACTTAATCATTTTTCAAATGCTTAAGTCCTTAAACTGGGGGGACTTAATGGTGTATCCTATCGTATACACACATAAAAGGCATAATAGTTGCATAAAAATAGCATCAAGAAGGCTGGAAACAACATTTTTGTGGAGATTGTCCGTCTAGCGTTCTCCGCTGTACAGGCTTCTCCGTCATGCGTAAGCCCTGAAGGCCGCCTAGCGCATAAGCCCTGGCCGGAGAGCGCCGCATTTAGCATAAATTTCGGAGCACATGTAACAGAACGTATCATCATTCGACACGTGTCCCCAAACAAATCTGGTAGATCTGACACTATAAATAGACCCCTTGGGTCTTCATTTTACAGAAGTTCAGATATTCTGACAACTTTGAGAGCTGAGACTTCACTTCTCTTTCTCTCTCTACCTTCTCTCACTAGAAGTCATCCGGCTAGCACTCTTACGCTCTACGGACGACAGATTGATTAAGCCACCCCACAAGTTTCTACACTTGTGAACCGGGTCTGCAGGGATTATTTCCCGAGGGTAAAAATCAATCGGCAACACTCCGCCCTCCTAAAAGCTAGATCACTTCTAGTCTCTTGTTGACATACTAAGCCTTACCTCATAAGGAAATAGGTGTTAACATCGGGCTCGATGAGTTATCCAAGTGAGAGGCAGATGGTGGTTATCTCCCGTTTGTCATACGTTTTTCGGCTAAAAGTAACATCGACCGAGCTTGAAGAAAAGTAGGAAATGGAACTTTGTATGTAATGATTTCACCGGTGTTGTCGTATTTTTCTGGTAAACCATTTAGCATATATGTTACGAGAGTCTTGTCCTCCAATAGGGATTCAATATTTTCTAGCAGATCTGAAATTGTTTGAATCTTCTGGCAGTATTCAGTTATTGACGAGTCACTAAGGACAATAGTGCAAAGTTCAGTTTCAAGCTCCATTGCTCGACTTTCCTTGTTATTGAGAAAAAAATTCTCGACGTGTTCCCAAAGTTGATGAGCGGTATACTTCCGTTTTATCACCGATTGAAGAAGTGGTTACTTAAATCCAAAGTTTGATGAGTGAATCAGTCTTCTTTCATTCCTTGTCATCAGTTCCGGAAGCAACACATGACCCATCTAGATGACCGATTAGATCAAAGGTCATGCAGTGAGTTTCGAATTATTCTCGCCACACATCATAATTTAATTCTTCGAGGTCGAGATTTAACGGAACGAAGGAGCAGATATTAGTTACACCAAAGTTGTTAGAGACATTAAGTTCTCTTTGGTTAGCCATGAAAACACGATGAGAAATAGAAAAGATTGGTGATTTTTGTTGGTAAATGACAGGTGTAGTCAAGAAAGGAAAAAAAACGAAAATGGAAATAATTGATGAAATTAACCGAGAGTTTAGGAGAAGAAAAAGGAGAAGAATGGGGATGGCTCAGATACCATATCAATGATTGATTTTCGATGAATAATCCTTTCATGTTAACAAGGTATATATAGAGATTTACAATGGGATTTAGGGTAAAATATAAACATGAGCTAGCCCACTAAATATAATAATAATTACAACACAACTATACAGACTATTATCAATAATCAATTAATATGTAAGCTTCAAATGAACCCTATGAAGCTTTGGTACTGAAGTTTAGTGGTCTTGAAGATGTACCTTACACCCCTTAAAATTCTCGGCTTCCCACATGTTCATAAACATCTTCAGTTTTCTTATAAAATAGTCTATAATAGGCATTACAAAATAGTGGAATTCGAACTATGTGGTACATAATTTAAGCTAGTTTGTTTTATTTTTTTAGTGAAAAAACAAATGATGTTTGTTACATAAACATTTAAGTGTTCTTGTAATTATCATAAAGAAGTTAAATACTAATATTAATATTAACAAAAAATAGTATTCCGTACGTGACAAAAGTATAAATAAATGCAAGACATGAAAGTAGGAAGCCCAAAGGTAGATTACAAGAACAAAGTATCTCAATCACAATATAAGATTTGTTACATGGTTTTCAAGATTTGTTACATGGTTTTTAAACACGTATACGTAATAAATGAAAATATTAAATATAAGATTTCTAAAAACAAAGTAAAACTTTGAGCTACGCACCAACTTATGATTAAGATTGGATAAAAATGTCAAATGAGTAGGTACCTAGAATTAGGTATGTACATATTTACGGTTTCTATGTATAAAAAACATTCTAATCTAACCACATTGTCTAACGCAATATTTCATACCTCAGCGAAAAATCTACAACTAATTGATATTAAATTTTCGAGGCATGAATGGAAAGAGAATAAAGAGAGTAATAAATATCTTTATATGTAAAAATGGAATTTTACTTACAATGAAGTGAATAACTATATAGGAGTGTCCAAATAAAGAGAAAAAATAAATTTGGTTGATTATTCGTTCTTTTCTCTACATACAATAATTAATAAAGTAGGTTATAAGATGATAGGGGATAATGAATAATATTCTAATTATAATATGATATTTAGAAAATTTTGTAGATTTTCATCCAATCCGTCAAAATATGAGCGGTAATTATAGTTAACAAAAAACTCAGTTACTCTCATTTTTAATTCACTCATTTCCTTTTCTTTCTTTTTAAAGTAAAAAAATCAAGAATGACTATTAGTTTTAAATTTGTCCATTTCCTTTCATTTCAGTAAAAAAAAAAAACTCAAGCTTGTAGAGAGGTGTCCTATTTTAATATTTTACATTTTATTATTCTTCAATTGTCTATTTAATATGTTACATGTACATTCTAATATGTAACTAAACTTATAACAAATAAAAAACAATACAATGAATAACGTTGTCAAATTGTTAGTTTTTTTTCCCTCAACACTCATGAACACCTTTTTTAGATATTTTCTTTTCTTTTCAACTCAGGAACACCAAAATTTAAAAATAAATCATTCTCCTTTTCTTTGTATCAATAATCAATTAATGTGTAAGCTTCAAATGAACCCTATGAAGCTTTGGTACTGAAGTTTAGTTGCGTCATCATGATGTACCTTGCACCCCTGAAAATTCTCTCCTTCCCACATGTTCATAAACATCTCAGTTTTCTTGTAACATAATCTTTAATAGGAATTACATAATAGTGGAATTCGAACAATATAGTATATAATACAAGCTAGTTTGTTTGTATTTTTTTAGCGAAATAAACGAATGATGTTTGGTACATAAACATTTAAGTGTTCTTGTAATTATCATTAGGATGTTTACTAATATTAATATTAACGAAAAATTATTTCATTCGTAACAAAAGGATAAATAAATGCAAGACATGAAAATAGAAAACCAAAGGTAGATTACAATAACAAAGTATCCCAATCACAATATAAGACTTTGTTACCCGGTTATTAAACACTTCTACATAATAAATGAAAATATTACATATAGGATTCTTAAAATCAAAGTAAAATTTTGATACATTCCAATAGCGTTGGATAAAAAGGTCCAAATGAGTAGGTACCTAGAATTAGGTATGTACATATTGACGTTTCTATGTATAAATAACATTTTCATGTGACTACATTGTCTAATGCAATATTTCTCACCTTGGCGGGAAATCTACAACTAATTGATATTGAATTTTCGGGACATTAATGGAAAGAGAATAACGAGATTAATAATGATTTTTATATGTGAAAACGAAATATTTACTTATAATAAAGTGAAAAACTATATACGAGTGGCCAAATAAGGAGAAAAAATAAAATCGGTTAATTTTGCGTTCTTTTCTCTTGCATATAATAATTAATAAAGTAGGTAATAAGATCATAGAAGAATAGTGGATTATATTCTACTTATAATATGATATTAAGATAAATTTGTAGATTTTTCATCCAATCCGTTAAATTATGGGTGGTAATTGTGATTAACAAAAAACTCAGTTACTCTCATTTTTACTCCTCTCATTTCTTTTTCTTTCCATTTAAAGTAAAAATCATGAATGGCTATTAGTTATAAATTGGTCCATTTCCTATCATTTTACGTCAAAAAAACCTCAAGAAAGTAGAAGAGTGTGCTATTTTAATAATTTACACTTTATTATCCTCCGATTGTCTATTTACTATGTTACATGTACATGCTAATATGTAGCTAAACTTATAACATATAAAAAACCACTACAATGGATAACGTTGTCAAATCGTTATTTTCTTTTCTTTTCCCTAAAACTCGAACACGTTTTGAGATACTTTCTTTTCTTTCAAACTCGGGAACACTAAAATTTAAAAACAAATCATTCACCTTCTTTTTCTTTTTATCGATAATCAATTAATATGTAAGCTTTAAATGAACCCTATGAAGCTTTGGTACTAAAGTTTAGTGGCGTCTTCAAGATGTACCTTACACCCCTCAAAATTCTCGACTTTACACATGTTCATAAACATCTTCAGTTTTTTTGTAACATAGTCCATAATAGGCATTACAAAATAGTGGAATTCGAACAATGTAGTACTTAATTTAAGCTAGTTTGTTTGTATCTTTTTAGTGAAAAAACGAATGACATTTAAGTGTTCTTGTAATTATCATAAAGAAGCTAAATACTAATATTAATATTAAAGAAAAATAGTATTCCGTATGTAACAAAAGGATAAATAAATGAAAGACATGAAAGTAGGAAACCCAAAGGCAGATTACAAGAACAAAGTATCACAATCACAATATAATATTTGTTACCGCATTATCAAATACATATACATAATAAATGAAAATATTTAAATATAAGATTCTTAAAAACAAAGTAAAATTTTGAGCTACGCTCTAATCTAGGATAAAGTTGGATAAAAAGGTCCAAATGAGTAGGTACCTAGAATTAGGTATGTACATATTGACGGTTTCTATGTATAAAAAACATTCTCATTTGATTACTTTGTCTAATGCATTATTTCATACCTCGGCGAAAAATCTACAACTAATTGATATTGAATTTTTGAGGCACGTATTAAAAGAGAATAAAGAGAGTAACAACGATTTTTATATGTAAAAAGGAATTTTTACTTACAATGAAGTGATAAACTATATACGAGTGTCTAAATAAGAAGAAAAATAAAACAGGTTGATTATTCGTTCTTTTCTCTTGCATACAATAATTAATAAAGTAGGTTATTAGATGCTAGAAAGATAATGGATAATATTCTAATTCTAATATGATATCAACATATATTTGTAGTTTTTTCATCCAATCTGTCAAAATATGGGCAGAGGTGGTTAACAAAAAACTCATTACTCGCATTTTTAATCCTCTCATTTCGTTTTCTTTCCTTTAAAAGAAAAAAAAAGAATGACTATTAGTTTTAAATTGATCCATTTTCTTTCATTTTCGTCAAAAAAAAGAAAAAAAGAAAAGAAAAACTCAAGAATGAAGAGGGGTGTGCTATATTAATATTTTACACTTTACTATCCTCCGATTGTCTATTTTAATATGTTACATGTACATTCTAATATGTAACTAAACTTATAACAGATAAAAAAAATCCTATAATGGACAACGTTGTCAAATTGTTAGTTTCTTTTCTTTTCTCTCAAACTCATGGACACCTTTTTAGGTACATTCTTTTCTTTCCAACTCATGAACACTGAAATTTAAAACCAAATCATTCACCTTCTTTTCCAATTGTATTAATAATACGAAGCTTTGGTACTGAAGTTTAGTGACGTCTTCAAGATATATCTTACACCCCTTAAAATTCCGGGCTTCCCACATGTTCATAAATGTCTTCACCACTTGACATCCAAATTACGAGCTGTACTCATCTTTTAACTCTGCTTAAGATCAGCCTATGTATTGACTTGTTAAATGGGTTAAATACTATTTGAAGTCTATTATTAATGCATTTGACATTTGTGTGTTATTGTAACACAATTGGTATGATTAAGTATGCATGCACATTTGAGTTTATATGATTTAGTAACACAATCAAGTTTATTTCTTTAACAGTTTGACTTTGTGTGTTATTTATTTATTTATTTATTTTGCAAAAATAACGCGAACTTATATAAAAAGGATCTTCATCGAAAAATGAAGATCCAAACCGAGAGTTACAAAGAATGTATAACCAGACGGGCTCGAAACTAGTAAGTGTCCCACTACGACACTAACTACAACCGAGCCACACTATACACCCCAAGTCAATACATCCAAAACAAGGTTTGAGACCAAACAAATACATGATGAACAACTCAAAAAATTAACAACTAAGAAACTAAAGATAAAAAATAAATGAGATTAAGATGCTTTGTTACCCTTCCTCTCGTCCGGCCGATTTGTGTAACCATCAATAGTGTCAATGCGGACCTGATATCGTCTAAATAATCACGCTTTTACCCCCGATATTAGCCTCATTTATGATAAAGTAATTGACTTTATCATCTAAATAAGCATTTATTTGCTTCATTTGGTAGATTATGTCATTACGAAGGCTATGTTTCAAGAATTACTAAAAACGGATGAAAAAGGAGGAAAAATGAGCAAAACCGGCTAAGACGATTAACTCGCATTTAAATAACTTATTTTATAAGTTTTGGAAAAGTTTATTTACTTGATCTCATTTGTAGGGTATTCAATTACAAACGCGTGGGCACAAGAATCGTCAGAATCGGAGCTAAAACGAAGATTCTAGAGCGAAAACGGTGAAAGACCAGAAATAAAGTTACGATCCAGTGAATTTAGCAAACCAGGGCAGGCCAAACGGCTTGCAAACGGCTTGCCAAACGGCCTGCCACTATGGCAAATGACCTGCCATACGGGTCAAGCAAACGGGCACATCAAACGGGCAAGGCCGGCAAACGGCCCCTGCAAACGGCTTGCCAAACAGCCTGCCAGCCATTTGCCAGCTAAAATTAATTATTTGGCCTTCAAAATTAAAAGATGCCAAAAAAACGTTCAAAATTAAAAGATGCCAAAAAGACGCCTTAGAGATGCTTTACTTGCCCACCAATTTGGAAGATGCCAAAGAATATTCCAAGATGCCTTACTTGATCACCATGCATGTGCACTTTTCAAGATATTTACAAGATTGCCACCAAGATATTTACAACTTTGCCATCAAGCTTTCCTATAAATAGGTGGCTCATCCCACCATTTCAACACACACCATTCTTCACTTCTCTCTCAAATATCTCTCTATAGTCGCTCTCTAGTTATCTATAGGAGATTAGTTCACTCTCTCTAGATTCTAGAGAGAGAAAAGTACAGGGATTAGTGATAGGTCGGATCATGTTGAGATTAAAAGAAAAGACAAGTTAAAATGATATTCGATAAAGATGAAGGAGACTCGGTATGAGAGAGAATCAATAAGATTTACATTCCACAACTTCTAGAACTCATTTACAATGCAATGGCTATCAAATTAGGACTACTTAGGTTCCTTATATAGCCCTCTTCTAAGGAACCATCATTTAAGCTTATTTCACATTAACACTATACAACTTCGGGGTCCTAAAAATCTCCCCCTTAGTGTTAAATGTGAACTTTACAATATAATCCTATTGAGTAATCTTGAGAGGTCTTAATTTCCATCGTGAGCCATCTGGTTTTGAAAATTCTACTTGATTTTCTGAAATTTTCTTAGAAGGTTTCCAGACTCCCCACGCTTTTCTTGGATCTCCCTCATGTAATGGATATTAATCCATTTCTTTAAAATACATTCACTTTCTCTGGCCACGAAGAATCTCAAACTGTGTTGTACGGATCCGGAGCTTCAGACGATCTCTGATATGCTTTATAAACTCTCCAAGACCCATTTTCATATCAATGTCATAAAACTTTCTTTGACGAATCTTAAGGTACTTCAGTTCAGCCTTAAGTGTTCCATCTGAATATTTGTTCAACTCTTCAGCGCGGAAGGACACTTTTTCTTTCTGAGAATTCACAAATACAAACCCTTCGGGTTCGAATTGCATTTGAAACATTCTCATATCCTTCAGTCCCTCTGTGTATTGATTCGGACAGGTTATTCGAATCTTTTTCCTATTCGCTTCGAGACCAATTTAAAAATCTTCACGTCTCATCAGTTTAATTGTCTCCATCATGTATCTTTTCACAGCTTCCAAAGCTTGAGCCTTAGCAAAAGGTCGAATGGTGATGATACTGAGGTAGTTGTAGATGTGAATGATGTCAAGCATATCTAGATTATGAAAATATGCTTCCGTGAACTTGTATTCTTTCTCATCTTCTCTAATAACGTGGAACTGACTGATGACGTCTCTTTTCTCACTTATCTCTACTCCGACTCGAGTAATATTCAACACTTCAGTAATACGATATTTTCTTTGAAGCCACAAACCATCTTCATCTTTGTTGATATATTTCCTCCACATAATCTCATACCAGTTTCTTTCACTTGCTGGAAGCAATCGTGAACCTATATTGTCATACCCCCAAATAGGGCCGGGGAAATATGACTTCACAATATCACAACACAAGTATGTATAAACGAGAACGACTCTATATGAGACGTTTTAATTGATAACCAATGTATTAAAGCAGCGGAAAGTATTATGTCATTACAATAAATGTTTTAATGCAATAATATGAATATTAAAATGCGGACTCCAAATAGCACACAATCTTTAGCAATCTTCACCTGAGACAAAACATGCTTAAAGTGTCAACCAAAAAGGTTGAGTGAACAACATAGGTTTAATATATAGTTTTAGACCACAAGATTTAGTTATCAAAAGTAAATGTTGAAGTTATGATATCGAGACATAAACAAAGTTACCCCTGGACACCTTGAACTGTCAGTGTCGTTTAATCATTATTATGTAACCAAAGACCAACGGTCAAATGGTTAGAAACGTCACTCTCAATAGCGCTATTCACAATAACTAAGCTTACCAAAATTCCAGTAATTAACGATATCATGGTAGGGATTTAGCATGAATCAAAGCATGTCAGCACAGTTAAACAGTTTTCAGGTACTTGTGTCTAAGCGTAAAATAGTTTGAAAGCAAGCATGTGTCTCACCCCAAAAGTTATAAAATAAGTAATAGTGAAAGTTAAAAAGCGGGGCTATGAAGGTCACCTTAATAGCAAATAGATATTCCACGCAAGTTATATGTTTGGAGTGTTGAACACGGAGATCTCAACCTAGAGATATTATGTTTCAATTAGTTAATGGCTAATAGACATAAAGTTTGTTTATTAATATAGTAAACTATATTAACAGTGACCGTTCTCAAGAAAAGTTATATTCATATGAGTGATAATATACTCAGTGTTATTACGTGTTACTATATAATTAGGTGCATAGGTTATACTAATAATAGTATTATTATTTACTTTAATCAATTACTATGTATATCTATCGTTATATGTTACATCTATAAATATACCTCTATGTGATACATACATATACATATATTCTTTATTATCATTATACATGTATGTATTTATAACTATATGATATATATAGTAGGTGTATGTGTTACTTATATAATAGTGTAAGATGGTACATATACATATACTTATCACTTTTATTTTTATTAAGTTTACTAACTTATACTTTACATAATACACATTCATATATACATACACACGTACATATACATACACATATACACATACATATACACGTATGCATATATTTACATATACACACACACATATACATACAGTGTATACATGCACATACGTACGTATGCATGCATGCACGTACACCATGTTCATAACTACGTTACTAATCCATAATCATAACTTTTATCATAATCTTAACCTAATCAATACTTAAAATCACAACTTTTTAACATAATAATTAATCATATTCATAACTCTAATCCTTATTATCCATATGTAGTATCCAAACGTATAACCCTAATCTTTAATACATAAACAATTTCTTTTCATAATCTATATCATAATCATTATTATTTACTAATCAACTATTATTAACCCTAATCTCATATCATCAATATTCATTAACAACATACTTATTTTCTTATTATTATGATCATGCATCCTTTATCTTTTAAACCTAATCACCATAATTATATTTAAGTTCAACATAAAATCATAAACTTTTATCTTTCATCCTTGCTTCACTTACATAAAATCATAAGTTTTTAATATTCTATCTAATCATGTTCATTAAACCTAATCATATTAAGAAAAATCAATCCATGTTATTCATGAATCTTTATCATAATCAAGATCTTATAATTACACTTTCATCTTAACATCATAACTTATTTATACTTTTTCATTACGTACTCTATATACATAACATAATACTATACTTAATACGTTTTAATCATCTTAAAAGTAATTGAATTAAACACACAATTAGACTTATAAATAACTTAAATGTAATAATATACCTTAGGGTTTAAGATCAAGGATTGGTGATGGTTAAGGTGCGAAACAGAAACATATTACAGCAGCAGCAACACGACCGAGGTAGCTTCGGTTCAAGCAGAAAAACACGAGCAAAAACAGTGCCCGATCAGCGATTGTTTGCGGCGGTGATTGGTGGTGACCGGTGGTAACCGGCTGTGAACCGAAAGTAGCCTTGAGCATCAGCCAAACGTGGCTTTTGGCTGTGGTTTTTGACCAGAAACAGCCTCAAACAGGAGCTGCGAACAGCAGCAAACAACAGCAGCCTCGCTTGCTTCGGTGGTGGTGCGTACGATGATTTTGTGGTGTTCGATGGTGGTTCTCGGCCTTGTTTTAGAACCCGAACAGCAGCAGTTTTTAGAGGTGTTTTGCAGCAGAAAAAGAGGTGTTTGAGTGATGGTTAATTGGTGGTGGTTCTCGGTTCTTTACAGCAGCCGAAGGGTGTTTTTGGGGTGCGTTTTGGGCTGCCGAACAGCAACAGAAGATGCAGCAAAATAGCTGCAAAAGCTTGGCGTTTGGGCTGCTATTATCGAGCAGAAACAGAAGGATAGGAGCAGCAGCAGCCTGAGCCAAATAGGTAGCGGTTTAGGGTGTTTTCCAGCTGCAAAAACGCAACTTAAAAGGTGTTGGGTGGTGGCGGTTTATGGCTGCAAAAACGCAGCAGCTGAGTGGCTGAATGGGACGGGATTTTGGGTTGTTTTTGGGTCGTCAAAAGCAAACACCAGGGAGGAATATTTGATGATGATTGAATGGTGGGTTTGAGGTATATTTATAGGGTATAAGATCACAATTAGAGTGAGACTCAATTTCCTCAAAATTAAGCTAGAATTCATATAGGTTTGAGATAAAGTTTGAGTTAAGGTCAATTTAGTTTAGTATAGAATTTGTATTTGATTAAGGATAATAAGAAGAAAAAAAAATACACTAATAAAAATACTTCTTATTTTGGATCTTGATTCCCCCACGTCCACTCTATTATCCGAATGAATTCGTGTTTTCTTTCCTTTCCAAAGAATGGTGTGATAGATGAATTAAGTGTGGTGTTGTAGTACATTTAGATGTAGATTTAGCCTCCGCAACCGTGATTATTAAATTGGTATTTGTGAGTTGTAACGTGGGAGTAAATATAATGTTTCTCCGTATATAATTATAATGCGTAATAATCTCGAGGTAAGATAGGTGCACGTCTCCTCTCCTGACCATTTCCTATTACTCCAAGATACTGAAATTTTATCTTTTTTGAAGTATTGTTAAAATTTGAAACTTAATTCCATATATTTAGAATAGGATGAGATTTAATTAAATATTATCAAATTTTATATACATGCATACTTTTAGAATGAGATAAACGGTTGTTGATGCCAATCATCATTTAATTAATTCCTAAATTTTATTCGAATATAGAACGCTGGAGATATTATATTGGAGATATAAATATATTAATTATATCTAAATATAGTATTAGTATAGTATTTCTATGTATTAGCTTGAGGTAAGGAATACAAATTAGCATTGGACTATGACTAGTCTTCATGGGTTATATATATTTATTTGATTTGATTTTTGTTTATTTTATTTTAGTCGAAATTTATATATTAAAACATATTTATATATTTTTTTTCGACATTTATTAATTGATTTATGTATTTTATATTTTTATTATTATTATTATTATTATTATTATTATTATTATTATTATTATTATTATTATTATTATTATTATTATTATTATTATTATTATTATTATTATTATTATTATTTTTATTAATATTATTATTATTATTATTATTATTATTATTATTATTATTATTATTATTATTATTATTATTATTGAGATTACATTTACTAAAAACATTTTGTTTAATTATTAGTCCCTAACTTTTATTAGTTTTTATTTCGTTCCAATTAGTTTATTAGTTTTAATAGTTATAAAATGTCACATTTAATATTAATACACATAGTTTATATTATTTATTAAGTACTAGGGTTAGGGTTTATTATTTAATATTAAATGGTATTAGGGTTTTGTAGTTAATAGGTAAGGTTAGGTTTAGGGTTTTATATCATATTAGGGTTTTAATAATAATTACGATCATTTAATGAAAGTATAAATGTTCGTTTGTCGAAATGGATAACAACCCTAATGATGATGCACAGAATATGACATTGAAACCCTAAGGACAACTTGGTAAATCCAGAAGGGAAAAGTGAGGGTTGTTATATATATAAGTAAATCTTTTACTCCATGGTGTTTCATTAATGCGGAAGATCTTGTATGAATTTTCCTCGATGAATGTGTTCCGTAAAGTTATGAAATCATGTTCAACTCCCAATAATAATCTTTGTTCCCGATTCTTAAAGAATATACCGTGAATCTGGAATTCACTGTTTCACTTGATGTTGGTGTACCAGAAGTTGAGCTTTCGTTAGCATTTATTGGATTCGAACTTGATGATGGTGTAGAATTTGATGATTGATTTGTAGGATTTGTAGTATCATCTGCTGGAACATTATCATCTTCAATATGATCAAAGATATCATCATCATCTGGCTTAACATAAAGATTGTCTTCATCGTCATCAGAAGAATCCATTTCATCATCACTTTCTGTTACTGGATCAGGATTCCCTTCGTCCACAATCTCTGCATCTTCCGGAATTGAAGATACTGAAGATAACTTGCTTAGAATGACACACCCATCATCATCTGTTTCTTCAAGGTAAAAATCACTTAAGTTCAAATCCTCATCTACCGGTCCACCATCAGCCTCTGAATGTACAATTGGAATTATAATTTGCTCAGGCTCCTTATCATCAATTTCATCATGAGTAGAAACCATTTCTGATTCTGTCTGAACCTGTTAAGCTTGAGAAGCTGATAAAGACCTCACATCACCACCCTTAGTTGAAATGTTCATCGTTAGATAATCTCCATCTACTCCTATCTCCCCCTCATGGCTATTCTGAGGATCAGAATCGTCATGTTCATTATCACGGTGAGGACTTATTGGAGAAGAGCAGGAAGTAAGTGGATATCGTACTCGAGCGTGAAACAATGCTTGAAGCGAAGTGCATCGAAGAACATCAAGATTGACTCGAGAAAACATACGACTGAAATATTCTTGCTCCAAAGCATTATAGAAATTTGGTGAACGCGAGGGTGATGGTGGTAAAGTAACAATAGGAACAGCAGCAGCAGCATTGGTTGGAGGCGATGTCGGTGAAAATGTTTGATTTGCCGTGAGGGCAGGTAAGGATAAACGTGCGGTATTATTCTTATATGTGGGGCTGTACATACTACTAGTCAGATTCGTGATATCCCCTTCTGATGGAGGTTGGGTAACAATGGGAGTTGTCACCGGCGAAGTTTCTTTCGAAGCATCCGCCTCCATGACTTTAGTCTCATGGGACTCTGAAAAAGTAGTAGAACTACCCGTCGGTTTAGTTCTCGCAGAGATATTACTATCTCTGACTCCTGAAATCATTGATATACCATGAGGTGGTATATCTCTTTCAGTTAACGACTCTTCCTCTAGACCCTGAGATTCAGAATCTGGAAGAGAAGTGGTTTGAACCAATGGATCACTTTTATGAACCAAGGGATCAGTCTGCTGGAAGTCTAATAAATATCCCAAAGGATTGTCATGTTGACTCGTTTCCATGGGACGCGGCAGATCTCCCTCATTAAGATAAGCCGGACCTCGAGACCCTGTTGTACGTTGAGGCACAGGAGGATTTCCAGCCGATAGGCAGGGTGCCTCTTCAAAACTTTTTGGCTCCCTTTCGGCCATTCTGGACTTCAATGATGGAGTTTCCTCAATCAATTGAGTCAACGCAGACTTTACTGCAGAGGAAGACTTTACTTCCTTAGATGCCGAAGCATCTTGTTGTGTAGGATTTATTATTAAGTCCTGTTTAGATTGGATGGGCTTATGGGTCATTTTACCATCCGTGCGTTTAGCTCTCTTGCCTACCGAAGCTTGTGCTTCATTTAGTGTAGGGCTTACTGTTATTATTGGATGTGATACTGAAATGGGTGAGGGTGACCTAATATGCTCTAGGTCTTGGTCCGTATCACCAATGGTTGGAGTAACTGTTTGGCAGACGATAGGTGTCGAAGTCCTAGATCTAGTTACTCGTTGGGTTAGCGGAGTCCGAATCATCTCATCGGGTATAAATCGAGTTCTCTTAGGAGAATGTTCAGGAGATGATTCATTTGCTGAAGAATCGGTGTCACTGCTTACTTCAGGTGTTCTTGAAAGGGTTGGTTCAATCTTAGATGATCTAGGTTCCCTAATTCTCACGGGTTAAGCTTGGCGTGCTACCCTAGAACGTTTTAGGTTTACCCTAAGTGGAGGATTAGCTGGCCCGGGTGGTTGTACTACAGGTTCCTCTACAACCTTTGGGGCTGGAACCTCGGCGGGTTCAACTTGTTCTTGTTGTACCGAGTTCGGAAGAGGTATTCCTACAGCCTCAAAATATGAACGCATTCGAGCGTCTTGGGGAGCAGCTAGCCCCACTAGCCAATTTGGAATCAGCGCAATGAATTGGTTGTCAGATACCATCGGGGTATTCATCTTCAGCTCCCCAAATCTTTTCATCTGTAATCCATGTGTACCTGGTACAAATATATTCGCATTTCTGCAAGTATTTATAGCATCATGGATAAAAATACAGAAAAACCTTTCACAAGGGATGTATGAACCCCCGGCTTATCAACTTAGGCCTGAACCAAATCCCATAGAAGTTCTGCATAGTCAGGAGTCTCTACTCTTGTGAAAGAGTAGAACAGCCTCAGTATTGGCACAGTCAAGCTGTCTGATCCACTCCGTGTCATCAGCAAGCATCTTTTGATGATTGAGAAGATCACATAGTACCTTGAGTGCAGGTATTTCTTCTAAAACTTAGCCGATGGAACATTGGTAGCTCCAACATAACCAAGATCAAAGATTGATGTCATCATCTGCTGAGTAGCAGGGAAAGCAGGAGCATTATGTACAAGAGGAAGTCTAAAGATTCTCCTGAAGTTAGCTTTTGTGATACTCCTCATCCCTTGAACTCCTCTTAGTTCAAATTCCAAACGAGCTTGTGCTGAAATGTCCCGTTCTTATTGATTAAAAACGTTCCATATTAATTGATTTCGTTGCGAGGTTTTGACCTCTATATGAGACGTTTTTCAAAGACTGCATTCATTTTTAAAACAAACCATAACCTTTATTTCATAGATAAAGGTTTTAAAAAGCTTTACGTAGATTATCAAATAATGATAATCTAAAATATCCTGTTTACGCACGACCATTACATAATGGTTTACAATACAAATATGTTACAACAAAATAAGTTTCTTGAATGCAGTTTTTACACAATATCATACAAGTATGGACTCCAAATCTCGTCCTTATTTAAGTATGCGACAGCGGAAGCTCTTAATAATCACCTGAGAATAAACATGCTTAAAACGTCAACAAAAATGTTGGTGAGTTATAGGTTTAACCTATATATATCAAATCATAATAATAGACCACAAGATTTCATATTTCAATACACATCCCATACATAGAGATAAAAATCATTCATATGGTGAACACCTGGTAACCGACATTAACAAGATGCATATATAAGAATATCCCCATCATTCCGGGACACCCTTCGGATATGATATAAATTTCGAAGTACTAAAGCATCCGGTACTTTGGATGGGGTTTGTTAGGCCCAATAGATCTATCTTTAGGATTCGCGTCAATTAGGGTGTCTGTTCCCTAATTCTTAGATTACCAGACTTAATAAAAAGGGGCATATTCGATTTCGATAATTCAACCATAGAATGTAGTTTCACGTACTTGTGTCTATTTTGTAAATCATTTATAAAACCTGCATGTATTCTCATCCCAAAAATATTAGATTTTAAAAGTGGGACTATAACTCACTTTCACAGTATGTTCAAAATATATTTACAACACTTTTAATATATTTTGATGTTTTAAGTTTATTAAGTCAGCTGTCCTCGTTAGTAACCTACAACTAGTTGTCCACAGTTAGATGTACATAAATAAATCGATAAATATTATCTTGAATCAATCCACGACCCAGTGTATACGTATCTCAGTATTGATCACAACTCAAACTATATATATTTTGGAATCAACCTCAACCCTGTATAGCCAACTCCAACATTCACATATAGAGTGTCTATGGTTGTTCTGAAATATATATAGATGTGTCGACATGATAGGTCGAAACATTGTATACGTGTCTATGGTATCTCAAGATTACATAATATACAATACAAGTTGATTAAGTTATGGTTGGAATAGATTTGTTACCAATTTTCACGTAGCTAAAATGAGAAAAATTATCCAATCTTGTTTTACCCATAACTTCTTCATTTTAAATCCGTTTTGAGTGAATCAAATTGCTATGGTTTCATATTGAACTCTATTTTATGAATCTAAACAGAAAAGTATAGGTTTATAGTGGGAAAAATAAGTTACAAGTCGTTTTTGTAAAGGTAGTAATTTCAGTCGAAAGAACGACGTCTAGATGACCATTTTAGAAAACATACTTCCACTTTGAGTTTAACCATAATTTTTGGATATAGTTTCATGTTCATAATAAAAATCATTTTCTCAAAATAACAACTTTTAAATCAAAGTTTATCATAGTTTTTAATTAACTAACCCAAAACAGCCCGCGGTGTTACTACGACGGCGTAAATCCGGTTTTACGGTGTTTTTCATGTTTCCAGGTTTTAAATCATTAATTTAGCATATCATATAGATATAGGACATGTGTTTAGTTTATTTTAAAATTCAAGTTAGAAGGATTAACTTTTGTTTGCGAACAAGTTTAGAATTAACTAAACTATGTTCTAGTGATTACAAGTTTAAACCTTCGAATAAGATAGCTTTATATGTATGAATCGAATGATGTTATGAACATCATTACTACATTAAGTTCCTTGGATAAACCTACTGGAAAAGAGAAAAATGGATCTAGCTTCAATGGATCCTTGGATGGCTCGAAGTTCTTGAAGCAGAATCATGACACGAAAACAAGTTCAAGTAAGATCATCACTTAAAATAAGATTGTTATAGTTATAGAAATTGAACCAAAGTTTGAATATGATTATTACCTTGTATTAGAATGATAACCTACTGTAAGAAGCAAAGATTTCTTGAGGTTGGATGATCACCTTACAAGATTGGAAGTGAGCTAGCAAACTTGAAAGTATTCTTGATTTTATGAAACTAGAACTTTTGGAATTTATGAAGAACACTTAGAACTTGAAGATAGAACTTGAGAGAGATCAATTAGATGAAGAAAATTGAAGAATGAAAGTGTTTGTAGGTGTTTTTGGTCGTTGGTGTATGGATTAGATATAAAGGATATGTTATTTTGTTTTCATGTAAATAAGTCATGAATGATTACTCATATTTTTGTAATTTTATGAGATATTTCATGCTAGTTGCCAAATGATGGTTCCCACATGTGTTAGGTGACTCACATGGGCTGCTAAGAGCTGATCATTGGAGTGTATATACCAATAGTACATACATCTAAAAGCTGTGTATTGTACGAGTACAAATACGGGTGCATACGAGTAGAATTGTTGATGAAACTGAACGAGGATGTAATTGTAAGCATTTTTGTTAAGTAGAAGTATTTTGATAAGTGTCTTGAAGTCTTTCAAAAGTGTATGAATACATATTAAAACACTACATGTATATACATTTTAACTGAGTCGTTAAGTCATCGTTAGTCGTTACATGTAAATGTTGTTTTGAAACCTTTAGGTTAATGATCTTGTTGAATGTTGTTAACCCATTGTTTATTATAACAAATGAGATGTTAAATTGTTATATTATCATGATATTATGATATATAATATATCTCAGTATGATGTATATACAGTTAAATGTCGTTACAACGATAAAATTACATATATGTCTCGTTTCGAAATCATTAAGTTAGTAGTCTTATTTTTACATATGTATTTCATTGTTAATACACTTAATAATATATTTACTTATCATTTAACATAATTAACCAAGTGTATCAATATCTTAATATGATTCATATGTACCTAGTAAGACGTTGTTATAACAATAATCGTTATATATATCGTTTTCGAGTTTCTTAAATTAATAGTCTCATTTTTATGTATATAACTTATTGTTAAAATACCTAATGAGATACATACTTATAATAAAAACATGTTAACTATATATATAACCATATATATGTCATCGTATAGTTTTTACAAGTTTTAACGTTCGTGAATCACCGGTCAACTTGGGTGGTCAATTGTCTATATGAAACATATTTCAATTAATCAAGTCTTAACAAGTTTGATTGCTTAACATGTTGGAAACATTTAATCATGTAAATATCAATCTCAATTAATATATATATATAAACATGGAAAAGTTCGGGTCACTACAGTACCTACCCGTTAAATAAATTTCGTCCCGAAATTTTAAGCTGTTGAAGGTGTTGACGAATCTTCTGGAAATAGATGCGGGTATTTCTTCTTCATCTGATCTTCACGCTCCCAGGTGAACTCGGGTCCTCAACGAGCATTCCATCGAACCTTAACAATTGGTATCTTGTTTTGCTTAAGTCTTTTAACCTCACGATCCATTATTTCGACGGGTTCTTCGATGAATTGAAGTTTTTCGTTGATTTGGATTTCATCTAACGGAATAGTGAGATCTTCTTTAGCAAAACATTTCTTCAAATTCGAGACGTGGAAAGTGTTATATACAGCCGCGAGTTATTGAGGTAACTCAAGTCGGTGAGCTACTGGTCCGACACGATCAATAATCTTGAATGGTCCAATATACCTTGGATTTAATTTCCCTCGTTTACCAAATCGAACAACGCCTTTCCAAGGTGCAACTTTAAGCATGACCATCTCTCCAATTTCAAATTCTATATCTTTTCTTTTAATGTCAGCGTAGCTCTTTTGTCGACTTTGGGCGGTTTTCAACCGTTGTTGAATTTGGATGATCTTCTCGGTAGTTTCTTGTATAATCTCCGGACCCGTAATCTGTCTATCCCCCACTTCACTCCAACAAATCGGAGACCTGCACTTTCTACCATAAAGTGCTTCAAACGGCGCCATCTCAATGCTTGAATGGTAGCTGTTGTTGTAGGAAAATTCTGCTAACGGTAGATGTCGATCCCAACTGTTTCCGAAATCAATAACACATGCTCGTAGCATGTCTTCAAGCGTTTGTATCGTCCTTTCGCTCTGCCCATCAGTTTGTGGATGATAGGCAGTACTCATGTCTAGACGAGTTCCTAATGCTTGCTGTAATGTCTGCCAGAATCTTGAAATAAATCTGCCATCCCTATCAGAGATAATAGAGATTGGTATTCCATGTCTGGATACGACTTCCTTCAAATACAGTCGTGCTAACTTCTCCATCTTGTCATCTTCTCTTATTGGCAGGAAGTGTGCTGATTTGGTGAGACGATCAACTATTACCCAAATAGTATCAAAACCACTTGCAGTCCTTGGCAATTTAGTGATGAAATCCATGGTAATGTTTTCCCATTTCCATTCCGGGATTTCGGGTTGTTGAAGTAGACCTGATGGTTTCTGATGCTCAGCTTTGACCTTGGAACACGTCAAACATTCTCCTACGTATTTAGCAACATCGGCTTTCATACCCGGCCACCAAAAATATTTCCTGAGATCCTTGTACATCTTCCCCGTTCCAGGATGTATTGAGTATCTGGTTTTATGAGCTTCTCTAAGTACCATTTCTCTCATATCTCCAAATTTTGGTACCCAAATCCTTTCAGCCCTATACCGGGTTCCGTCTTCCCGAATATTAAGATGCTTCTCCGATCCTTTGGGTATTTCATCCTTTAAATTTCCCTCTTTTAAAACTCCTTGTTGCGCCTCCTTTATTTGAGTAGTAAGGTTATTCTGAATCATTATATTCATAGATTTTACTCGAATGGGTTCTCTGTCCTTCCTGCTCAAGGCATCGGCTACCACATTTGCCTTCCCAGGGTGGTAACGAATCTCAAAGTCGTAATCATTCAACAATTCAATCCACCTACACTGCCTCATATTCAGTTGTTTCTGATTAAATATGTGTTGAAGACTTTTGTGGTCGGTATAGTGCCTCCAAGTCTTTAATGCAAAAACAACCGCGCCTAATTCCAAATCATGCATCGTATAATTTTGTTCGTGAATCTTCAATTGTCTAGACGCATAAGCAATCACCTTCGTTCGTTGCATTAATACACAACCGAGACCTTGCTTTGATGCGTCACAATAAATCACAAAATCATCATTCCCTTCAGGCAATGACAATATAGGTGCCGTAGTTAGCTTTTTCTTCAATAACTGAAACGCTTTCTCTTGTTCATCATTCCATTCAAATTTCTTCCCTTTATGCGTTAATGCAGTCAAGGGTTTTGCTATTCTGGAAAAGTCTTGGATGAACCTTCTGTAGTAACCAGCTAGTCCTAAAAACTGGCGTATGTGTTTCAGAGTTTTCGGGGTTTCCCACTTTTCAACCGTTTCTATCTTTGCCGGATCCACCTTAATACCTTCTTTGTTCACTATGTGACCGAGGAATTGAACTTCTTCCAACCAAAATGCACACTTTGAAAACTTAGCGTACAATTCTTCTTTCCTCAATACTTCTAACACCTTTCTCAAATGTTCACCGTGTTCTTGGTCATTCTTTGAGTAAATAAGTATGTCATCAATGAAAACAATGACAAACTTGTCAAGGTATGGTCCACACACTCGGTTCATAAGGTCCATGAACACAGCTGGTACATTAGTTAAACCAAACGGCATGACCATAAACTCGTAATGACCGTAACGTGTTCTGAAAGCAGTCTTTGGAATATCATCTTCTTTCACCCGCATTTGATGATACCCAGAACGTAAGTCAATCTTTGAATAAACAGACGAGCCTTGTAGTTGATCAAATAAGTCGTCGATTCTCGGTAGTGGGTAGCGGTTCTTGAAGGTAAGTTTGTTCAACTCTCGGTAGTCGATACACAACCTGAATGTACCATCTTTCTTCTTGACAAACAAAACAGGAGCTCCCCATGGTGATGTGCTTGGTCGAATGAAACCACGCTCTAAAAGTTCTTGTAATTGGCTTTGCAGTTCTTTCATCTCGCTGGGTGCGAGTCTGTAAGGAGCACGAGCTATTGGTGCAGCTCCTGGTACAAGATCTATTTGAAATTCAACGGATCGATGTGGGGGTAATCCCGGTAATTCTTTCGGAAATACATCGGGAAATTCTTTTGCAATGGGAACATCATTGATGCTCTTTTCTTCAGTTTGTACTTTCTCGACGTGTGCTAGAACAGCATAGCAACCTTTTCTTATTAGTTTTTGTGCCTTCAAATTACTAATAAGATGTAGCTTCGTGTTGCCCTTTTCTCCGTACACCATTAAGGGTTTTCCTTTTTCTCGTATAATGCGAATTGCATTTTTGTAACAGACGATCTCTGCTTTCACTTCTTTCAACCAGTCCATACCGATTATCACATCAAAACTCCCTAACTCTACTGGTATCAAATCAATCTTAAATGTTTCGCTAACCAGTTTAATTTCTCGATTCCGACATATATTATCTGCTGAAATTAATTTACCATTTGCTAATTCAAGTAAAAATTTACTATCCAAAGGCGTCAATGGACAACTTAATTTAGCACAAAAATCTCTACTCATATAGCTTCTATCCGCACCCGAATCAAATAAAACGTAAGCAGATTTATTGTCAATAAGAAACGTACCCGTAACAAGCTCCGGGTCTTCCTGTGCCTCTGCCGCATTAATATTGAAAACTCTTCCGCGGCCTTGTCCATTCGTGTTCTCCTGGTTCGGGCAATTTCTAATAATGTGGCCCGGTTTTCCACATTTATAACAAACTACATTGGCATAACTTGCTCCGACACTACTTGCTCCGCCATTACTCGTTCCGACACCATTTGTTCCTTTCGTTCTATTAACCCCTGGTCCGTAGACCTCACACTTCACCGCGCTATGACCATTTCTTTTACACTTGTTGTAAAATTTGGTGCAGAACCCCGAGTGATACTTTTCACACCTTTGGCATAGCTGCTTCTGATTGTTGTTGTTGTTGCGGTTATTATTGTTGTTGGGATGATTGTTGTAGTTGCTGTTGCTGTTGTTGTTGTTGTTGTTGTTATTGTTGGGCCGTTTGTTGTAGTTGCGATTGATGTTGCGATTGTTGGGATAATTGTTGCGATTATTGTTGTAATTGCTGCTGTTGTTGTATTGGTGATTCTTATCACCGTTTTCCTCCCACTTTCTTTTGACTTGCTTCACATTGGCCTCTTCAGCAGTCTGTTCTTTAATTCTTTCTTCAATCTGGTTCACTAGTTTGTGAGCCATTCTACATGCCTGTTGTATAGAGGCGGGCTCGTGTGAACTTATATCTTCTTGGATTCTTTCCGGTAATCCTTTCACAAATGCGTCGATCTTCTCTTCCTCATCTTCGAATGCTCCCGGACACAATAGGCACAATTCTGTGAATCGTCTTTCGCACGTGGTAATTTCAAATCCTTGGGTTCGTAACCCTCTAAGTTCTGTCTTGAGCTTATTGACCTCGGTTCTGGGACGGTACTTCTCGTTCATCAAGTGCTTGAATGCTGACCACGGTAGTGCGTACGCATCGTCTTGTCCCACTTGCTCTAGATAGGTATTCCACCATGTTAACGTAGAACCTGTGAAGGTATGCGTAGCGTACTTCACTTTGTCCTCTTCAGTACACTTACTTATGGCAAACACCAATTCGACCTTCTCGGTCTACCGTTTCAATCCGATCGGTCCTTCAGTTCCATCAAATTCCAAAGGTTTGCAGCAGTGAATTCTTTGTAGGTGCATCCTACACGATTTCCTGTACTGCTAGATCCAAGGTTATTGTTGGTATGTAGCGCTGCCTGTACTGCGGCTATGTTTGAAGCTAGAAAAGTACGGAATTCCTCTTCATTCATATTCACGGTGTGTCGAGTAGTCGGTGCCATTTCCTTCAAAATAGTCAAATGGAACAAGTTAATCATACAGAATATTAAGAGTAGTTAATAGTATTTCGTAGCATAATATGAACTCATTTATAAAAGCTTTTTCTTCATATTAGCATTTTATAAGTTTAAATTCGGGTAGTACCTACCCGTTAAGTTCATACTTAGTAGCTAATATACAATTCAACTACTACAATTCTATATGAAAAACTGATTATAATAATATTTCGCGTACAAACTTTTATACAATATTTTACAAACTTACAATACCGCTTATTTTACATAAAGCATGAAATATAGCACACAATAACTTTGATACAAGATAGTTGTGAAGATAATTCTAGCTAGTACACAAGTCGTTCTGCAAAGGCAATAAAGACACGTAATTCATACGTCCAGAAACAAGTCATGCATTCTGGTTTTACTAGGACTACTTCCCATCCTTGGTCTTGTGCAACATAACCGTTATGGCCGTTTATAAGACAGCGTGTTGTAACGTCGTCAAAGGGACGAGGGTTACGTAATGTCCAACAGTCCCGTAATAATCTAAAAACCTCATTTCTTACCCCAATTACCGACTCCGTCACTTGTGGAAACGTTTTGTTTAATAGTTGTAGCCCGATGTTCTTGTTCTCACTTTGGTGAGAAGCGAACATTACTAATCCGTAAGCATAACATGCTTCTTTATGTTACATGTTAGCCGCTTTTTCTAAATCACGAAGTCCAATATTCGGATATATTGAGTCAAAATAATTTCTTAACCCGTTGCGTAAAATAGCATTTGGGTTCCCCGCAATATATGCGTCAAAGTAAACACATCGTAACTTATGGGTTTCCCAATGTGATATCCCCCATCTTTCAAACGAAAGTCTCTTATAAACCAAGACATTCTTGGAACGTTCTTCGAATGTCTTACAAACTGATCTCGCCTTAAATAGTTGTGCCGAGGAATTCTGGCCGACTCTAGACAAGATTTCATCAATCATGTCTCCGGGTAGGTCTCTTAAAATATTGGGTTGTCTATCCATTTTGTGTTTTTAAACTGTAAAATAGACAAGAGTTAGATTCATAAAAAAATACTTATTAATACAAGCAATTTTTACATATATCATAAAGCATAAGAACACTATATTACATATATTACACCACACGAATACAACTATCTTATTCCGACTCGCTCGTTTCTTCTTCTTCGGTTTTGGTTCGTTTTGCCAAGTTTCTAGGGATATATGATGTTCCCCTAATACGAGCCGTCGTTGTCCACATTGGTTTAGAAAAACCTGGTGGTTTAGAGGTTCCCGGGTCATTGTTACAACTTAAGAACTTCGGGGGTTGACGATACATTTAAAGTTCATCGGGGTTGGAATTAGATCTCTCTATTTTTATGCCCTTTCCCTTATTATTTTCTTTTGCCTTTTTAAATTCAGTTGGGGTAATTTCTATAACATCATTGGAATTCTCGTCGAAATCCGATTCATCGGAGAATTGGTAATCCTCCCAATATTTTGCTTCCTTGGCGGAAACACCATTGACCATAATTAACCTTGGTCGGTTGGTTGAGGATTCTCTTTTACTTAACCGTTTTATTATTTCCCCCACCGGTTCCGATTCTTCTTCCGGTTCCGATTCTTCGTCCGGTTCCGATTCTTCTTCCGGTTCCGACTCTTCTTCCGGTTCCTCTTCGGGAACTTGTGAATCAGTCCACGAATCATTCCAATTTACATTTGACTCTTCATTATTATTAGGTGAGTCAATGGGACTTGTTCTAGAGGTAGACATCTATCACATAATATCAAACACGTTAAGAGATTAATATATCACATAATATTCATATGTTAAAAATATATAGTTTCCAACAAAAATGTTAAGCAATCATTTTTAAAGAAAATACTGAAATGTCCCGTTCTTATTGATTAAAAACGTTCCATATTAATTGATTTCGTTGCGAGGTTTTGACCTCTATATGAGACGTTTTTCAAAGACTGCATTCATTTTTAAAACAAACCATAACCTTTATTTCATAAATAAAGGTTTAAAAAGCTTTACGTAGATTATCAAATAATGATAATCTAAAATATCCTGTTTACACACGACCATTACATAATGGTTTACAATACAAATATGTTACATCGAAATCAGTTTCTTGAATGCAGTTTTTACACAATATCATACAAACATGGACTCCAAATCTTGTCCTTATTTTAGTATGCAACAGCGGAAGCTCTTAATATTCACCTGAGAATAAACATGCTTTAAACGTCAACAAAAATGTTGGTGAGTTATAGGTTTAACCTATATATATCAAATCGTAACAATAGACCACAAGATTTCATATTTCAATACACATCCCATACATAGAGATAAAAATCATTCATATGGTGAACACCTGGTAACCGACATTAACAAGATGCATATATAAGAATATCCCCATCATTCCGGGACACCCTTCGGATATGATATAAATTTCGAAGTACTAAAGCATCCGGTACTTTGGATGGGGTTTGTTAGGCCCAATAGATCTATCTTTAGGATTCGCGTCAATTAGGGTGTCTGTTCCCTAATTCTTAGATTACCAGACTTAATAAAAAGGGGCATATTCGATTTCGATAATTCAACCATAGAATGTAGTTTCACGTACTTGTGTCTATTTTGTAAATCATTTATAAAACCTGCATGTATTCTCATCCCAAAAATATTAGATTTTAAAAGTGGGACTATAACTCACTTTCACAGATTTTTACTTCGTCGGGAAGTAAAACTTGGCCACTGGTTGATTCACGAACCTATAACAATATATACATATATATCAAAGTATGTTCAAAATATATTTACAACACTTTTAATATATTTTGATGTTTTAAGTTTATTAAGTCAGCTGTCCTCGTTAGTAACCTACAACTAGTTGTCCACAGTTAGATGTACAGAAATAAATCGATAAATATTATCTTGAATCAATCCACGACCCAGTGTATACGTATCTCAGTATTGATCACAACTTAAACTATATATATTTTGGAATCAACCTCAACCCTGTATAGCTAACTCCAACATTCACATATAGAGTGTCTATGGTTGTTCCGAAATATATATAGATGTGTCGACATGATAGGTCGAAACATTGTATACGTGTCTATGGTATCTCAAGATTACATAATATACAATACAAGTTGATTAAGTTATGGTTGGAATAGATTTGTTACCAATTTTCACGTAGCTAAAATGAGAAAAATTATTCAATCTTGTTTTACCCATAACTTCTTCATTTTAAATCCGTTTTGAGTGAATCAAATTGCTATGGTTTCATATTGAACTCTATTTTATGAATCTAAACAGAAAAGTATAGGTTTATAGTCGGAAAAATAAGTTACAAGTCGTTTTTGTAAAGGTAGTCATTTCAGTCGAAAGAACGAAGTCTAGATGACCATTTTAGAAAACATACTTCCACTTTGAGTTTAATCATAATTTTTGGATATAGTTTCATGTTCATAATAAAAATCATTTTCTCAGAATAACAACTTTAAAATCAAAGTTTATCATAGTTTTTAATTAACTAACCCAAAACAGCCCGCGGTGTTACTACGACGGCGTAAATCCGGTTTTACGGTGTTTTTCGTGTTTCCAGGTTTTAAATCATTAAGTTAGCATATCATATAGATATAGAACATGTGTTTAGTTGATTTTAAAAGTCAAGTTAGAAGGATTAACTTTTGTTTGCGAACAAGTTTAGAATTAACTAAACTATGTTCTAGTGATTACAAGTTTAAACCTTCGAATAAGATAGCTTTATATGTATGAATCGAATGATGTTATGAACATCATTACTACCTTAAGTTCCTTGGATAAATCTACTGGAAAAGAGAAAAATGGATCTAGCTTCAATGGATCCTTGGATGGCTCGAAGTTCTTGAAGCAGAATCATGACACGAAAACAAGTTCAAGTAAGATCATCACTTGAAATAAGATTGTTATAGTTATAGAAATTGAACCAAAGTTTGAATATGATTATTACCTTGTATTAGAATGATAACCTACTGTAAGAAACAAAGATTTCTTGAGGTTGGATGATCACCTTACAAGATTGGAAGTGAGCTAGCAAACTTGAAAGTATTCTTGATTTTATGAAACTAGAACTTTTGGAATTTATGAAGAACACTTAGAACTTGAAGATAGAACTTGAGAGAGATCAATTAGATGAAGAAAATTGAAGAATGAAAGTGTTTGTAGGTGTTTTTGGTCGTTGGTGTATGGATTAGATATAAAGGATATGTAATTTTGTTTTCATGTAAATAAGTCATGAATGATTACTCATATTTTTGTAATTTTATGAGATATTTCATGCTAGTTGCCAAATGATGGTTCCCACATGTGTTAGGTGACTCACATGGGCTGCTAAGAGCTGATCATTGGAGTGTATATACCAATAGTACATACATCTAAAAGCTGTGTATTGTACGAGTACGAATACGGGTGCATACGAGTAGAATTGTTGATGAAACTGAACGAGGATGTAATTGTAAGCATTTTTATTAAGTAGAAGTATTTTGATAAGTGTATTGAAGTCTTTCAAAAGTGTATAAATACATATTAAAACACTACATGTATATACATTTTAACTGAGTCGTTAAGTCATCGTTAGTCGTTACATGTAAGTGTTGTTTTGAAACCTTTAGGTTAACGATCTTGTTAAATGTTGTTAACCCAATGTTTATAATATCAAATGAGATTTTAAATTATTATATTATCATGATATAATCATGTATGAATATCTCTTAATATGATATATATACATTAAATATCTTTACAACGATAATCGTTACATATATGTCTCGTTTAAAAATCATTAAGTTAGTAGTCTTGTTTTTACATATGTAGTTCATTGTTAATATACTTAATGATATGTTTAATTATCATAGTATCATGTTAACTATATATATATCCATATATATGTCATCATATAGTTTTTACAAGTTTTAACGTTCGTGAATCACCGGTCAACTTGGGTGGTCAATTGTCTATATGAAACATATTTCAATTAATCAAGTCTTAACAAGTTTGATTGCTTAACATGTTGGAAACATTTAATCATGTAAATATCAATCTCAATTAATATATATAAACATGGAAAAGTTCGGGTCACTACAGTACCTACCCGTTAAATAAATTTCGTCCCAAAATTTTAAGCTGTTGAAGGTGTTGACGAATCTTCTGGAAATAGATGCGGGTATTTCTTCTTCATCTGATCTTCACGCTCCCAGGTGAACTCGGGTCCTCTACGAGCATTCCATCGAACCTTAACAATTGGTATCTTGTTTTGCTTAAGTCTTTTAACCTCACGATCCATTATTTCGACGGGTTCTTCGATGAATTGAAGTTTTTCGTTGATTTGGATTTCATCTAACGAAATAGTGAGATCTTCTTTAGCAAAACATTTCTTTAAATTCGAGACGTGGAAAGTGTTATGTACAGCCGCGAGTTGTTGAGGTAACTCTAGTCGGTAAGCTACTGGTCCGACACGATCAATAATCTTGAATGGTCCAATATACCTTGGATTTAATTTCCCTCGTTTACCAAATCGAACAACGCCTTTCCAAGGTGCAACTTTAAGCATGACCATCTCTCCAATTTCAAATTCTATATCTTTTCTTTTAATGTCAGCGTAGCTCTTTTGTCGACTTTGGGCGGTTTTCAACCGTTGTTGAATTTGGATGATCTTCTCGGTAGTTTCTTGTATAATCTCCGGACCCGTAATCTGTCTATTCCCCACTTCACTCCAACAAATCGGAGACCTGCACTTTCTACCATAAAGTGCTTCAAACGGCGCCATCTCAATGCTTGAATGGTAGCTGTTGTTGTAGGAAAATTCTGCTAACGGTAGAAGTCGATCCCAACTGTTTCCGAAATCAATAACACATGCTCGTAGCATGTCTTCAAGCGTTTGTATCGTCCTTTCGCTCTGCCCATCAGTTTGTGGATGATAGGCAGTACTCATGTCTAGACGAGTTCCTAATGCTTGCTGTAATGTCTGCCAGAACCTTGAAATAAATCTGCCATCCCTATCAGAGATAATAGAGATTGGTATTCCATGTCTGGAGATGACTTCCTTCAAATACAGTCGTGCTAACTTCTCCATCTTGTCATCTTCTCTTATTGGCAAGAAGTGTGCTGATTTGGTGAGACGATCAACTATTACCCAAATAGTATCAAAACCACTTGCAGTCCTTGGCAATTTAGTGATGAAATCCATGGTAATGTTTTCCCATTTCCATTCCGGGATTTCGGGTTGTTGAAGTAGACCTGATGGTTTCTGATGCTCAGCTTTGACCTTGGAACACGTCAAACATTCTCCTACGTATTTAGCAACATCGGCTTTCATACCCGGCCACCAAAAATGTTTCTTGAGATCCTTGTACATCTTCCCCGTTCCAGAATGTATTGAGTATCTGGTTTTATGAGCTTCTCTAAGTACCATTTCTCTCATATCTCCAAATTTTGGTACCCAAATCCTTTCAGCCCTATACCGGGTTTCGTCTTCCCGAATATTAAGATGCTTCTCCGATCCTTTGGGTATTTCATCCTTTAAATTTCCCTCTTTTAAAACTCCTTGTTGCGCCTCCTTTATTTGAGTAGTAATGTTATTATGAATCATTATATTCATAGATTTTACTCGAATGGGTTCTCTGTCCTTCCTGCTCAAGGCATCGGCTACCACATTTGCCTTCCCCGGGTGGTAACGAATCTCAAAGTCATAATCATTCAATAATTCAATCCACCTACGCTGCCTCATATTCAGTTGTTTCTGATTAAATATGTGTTGAAGACTTTTGTGGTCGGTATATATAATACTTTTGACCCCATATAAGTAGTGCCTCCAAGTCTTTAATGCAAAAACAACCGCGCCTAATTCCAAATCATGCGTCGTATAATTTTGTTCGTGAATCTTCAATTGTCTAGACGCATAAGCAATCACCTTCGTTCGTTGCATTAATACACAACCGAGACCTTGCTTTGATGCATCACAATAAATCACAAAATCATCATTCCCTTCAGGTAATGACAATATAGGTGCCGTAGTTAGCTTTTTCTTCAATAACTGAAACGCTTTCTCTTGTTCATCATTCCATTCAAATTTCTTCCCTTTATGCGTTAATGCAGTCAAGGGTTTTGCTATTCTGGAAAAGTCTTGGATGAACCTTCTGTAGTAACCAGCTAGTCCTAAAAACTGGCGTATGTGTTTCGGAGTTTTCGGGGTTTCCCACTTTTCAACAGTTTCAATCTTTGCCGGATCCACCTTAATACCTTCTTTGTTCACTATGTGACCGAGGAATTGAACTTCTTCCAACCAAAATGCACACTTTGAAAACTTAGCGTACAATTCTTCCTTCCTCAATACTTCTAACACCTTTCTCAAATGTTCACCGTGTTCTTGGTCATTCTTTGAGTAAATAAGTATGTCATCAATGAAAACAATGACAAACTTGTCAAGGTATGGTCCACACACTCGGTTCATAAGGTCCATGAACACAGCTGGTGCATTAGTTAAACCAAACGGCATGACCATAAACTCGTAATGACCGTAACGTGTTCTGAAAGCAGTCTTTGGAATATCATCTTCTTTCACCCGCATTTGATGATACCCGGAACGTAAGTCAATCTTTGAATAAACAGACGAGCCTTGTAGTTGATCATATAAGTCATCGATTCTCGGTAGTGGGTAGCGGTTCTTGATGGTAAGTTTGTTCAACTCTCAGTAGTCGATACACAACCTGAATGTACCATCTTTCTTCTTGACAAACAAAACAGGAGCTCCCCACGGTGATGTGCTTGGTCGAATGAAACCACGCTCTAAAAGTTCTTGTAATTGGCTTTGTAGTTCTTTCATCTCGCTGGGTGCGAGTCTGTAAGGAGCACGAGCTATTGGTGCAGCTCCTGGTACAAGATCTATTTGAAATTCAACGGATCGATGTGGGGGTAATCCCGGTAATTCTTTCGGAAATACATCGGGAAATTCTTTTGCGACGGGAACATCATTGATAACAAACTACATTGGCATAACTTGCTCCGACACTACTTGCTCCACCATTACTCGTTCCGACACCATTTGTTCCTTTCGTTCTATTAACCCCTGGTCCGTAGACCTCACACTTCGCCGCGCTATGACCATTTCTTTTACACTTGTTGCAAAATTTGGTGCAGAACCCCGAGTGATTCTTTTCACACCTTTGGCATAGCTGCTTCTGATTGTTGTTGTTGTTGTTGTTGCGGTTATTATTGTTGTTGGGATGATTGTTGTAGTTGCTGTTGTTGTTGTTGTTGTTGTTGTTGTTGGGCCGTTTGTTGTAGTTGCGATTGATGTTGCGATTGTTGGGATAATTGTTGCGATTATTGTTGTAATTGCTGTTGTTGTTGTATTGGTGATTCTTATCACCGTTTTCCTCCCACTTTCTTTTGACTTGCTTCACATTGGCCTCTTCAGCAGTCTGTTCTTTAATTCTTTCTTCAATTTGGTTCACGAGTTTGTGAGCCATTCTACATGCCTGTTGTATGGAGGCGGGCTCGTGTGAACTTATATCTTCTTGGATTCTTTCCGGTAATCCTTTCACAAACGCGTCGATCTTCTCTTCCTCATCTTCGAATGCTCCCGGACACAATAGGCACAATTCTGTGAATCGTCTTTCGTACGTGGTAATATCAAATCCTTGGGTTCGTAACCCTCTAAGTTCTGTCTTGAGCTTATTGACCTCGGTTCTGGGACGGTACTTCTCGTTCATCAAGTGCTTGAATGCTGACCACGGTAGTGTGTACGCATCGTCTTGTCCCACTTGCTCTAGATAGGTATTCCACCATGTTAACGCAGAACCTGTGAAGGTATGCGTAGCGTACTTTACTTTGTCCTCTTCAGTACACTTACTTATGGCAAACACCGATTCGACCTTCTCGGTCCACCGTTTCAATCCGATCGGTCCTTCGGTTCCATCAAATTCCAAAGGTTTGCAGGCAGTGAATTCTTTGTAGGTGCATCCTACACGATTTCCTGTACTGCTAGATCCAAGGTTATTGTTGGTATGTAGCGCAGCCTGTACTGCGGCTATGTTTGAAGCTAGAAAAGTACGGAATTCCTCTTCATTCATATTCACGGTGTGTCGAGTAGTCGGTGCCATTTCCTTCAAAATAGTTAAATGGAACAAGTTAATCATACAGAATATTAAGAGTAGTTAATAGTATTTCGTAGCATAATATGAACTCATTTATAAAAGCTTTTTCTTCATATTACCGTTTTATAAGTTTAAATTCGGGTAGTACCTACCCGTTAAGTTCATACTTAGTAGCTAATATACAATTCAACTACTACAATTCTATATGAAAAACTGATTATAATAATATTTCGCGTTCAAACTTTTATACAATATTTTACAAACTTACAATACCGCTTATTTTACATAAAGCATGAAATATAGCACACAATAACTTTGATACAAGATAGTTGTGAAGATAATTCTAGCTAGTACACAAGTCGTTCAGCAAAGGCAATAAAGACACGTAATTCATACGTCCAGAAACAAGTCATGCATTCTGGTTTTACTAGGACTACTTCCCATCCTTGGTCTTGTGCAACATAACCGTTATGGCCGTTGATAAGATAGCGTGTTGTAACGTCGTCAAAGGGACGAGGGTTACGTAATGTCCAACAGTCCCGTAATAATCTAAAAACCTCATTTCTTACCCCAATTACCGACTCCGTCACTTGTGGAAACGTTTTGTTTAATAGTTGTAGCCCGATGTTCTTGTTCTCACTTTGGTGAGAAGCGAACATTACTAATCCATAAGCATAACATGCTTCTTTATGTTGCATGTTAGCCGCTTTTTCTAAATCACGAAGTCCAATATTCGGATATATTGAGTCAAAATAATTTCTTAACCCGTTGCGTAAAATAGCATTTGGGTTCCCCGCAATATATGCGTCAAAGTAAACACATCGTAACTTATGGGTTTCCCAATGTGATATCCCCCATCTTTCAAACGAAAGTCTCTTATAAACCAAGACATTCTTGGAACGTTCTTCGAATGTCTTACAAACTGATCTCTCCTTAAATAGTTGTGCCGAGGAATTCTGGCCGACTCTAGACAAGATTTCATCAATCATGTCTCCGGGTAGGTCTCTTAAAATATTGGGTTGTCTATCCATTTTGTGTTTTTAAACTGTAAAATAGACAAGAGTTAGATTCATAAAAAAATACTTATTAATACAAGCAATTTTTACATATATCATAAAGCATAAGAACACTATATTACATATATTACACCACACGAATACAACTATCTTATTCCGACTCGCTCGTTTCTTCTTCTTCGGTTTTGGTTCGTTTTGCCAAGTTTCTAGGGATATATGATGTTCCCCTAATACGAGCCGTCGTTGTCCACATTGGTTTAGAAAAACCTGGTGGTTTAGAGGTTCCCGGGTCATTGTTACAACTTAAGGACTTCGGGGGTTGACGATACATATAAAGTTCATCGGGGTTGGAATTAGATTTCTCTATTTTTATGCCCTTTCCCTTATTATTTTCTTTTGCCTTTTTAAATTCAGTTGGGGTAATTTCTATAACATCATCGGAATTCTCGTCGGAATCCGATTCATCGGAGAATTGGTAATCCTCCCAATATTTTGCTTCCTTGGCGGAAACACCATTGACCATAATTAACCTTGGTCGGTTGGTTGAGGATTTTCTTTTACTTAACCGTTTTATTATTTCCCCCACCGGTTCTATTTCTTCATCTGGTTCCGATTCTTCTTCCGGTTCCGATTCTTCTTCCGGTTCCGACTCTTCTTCCGGTTCCTCTTCGGGAACTTGTGAATCAGTCCACGAATCATTCCAATTTACATTTGACTCTTCATTATTATTAGGTGAGTCAATGGGACTTGTTCTAGAGATAGACATCTATCACATAATATCAAACGCGTTAAGAGATTAATATATCACATAATATTCACATGTTAAAAATATATAGTTTCCAACAAAATTTGTTAAGCAATCATTTTTCAAGTAAACACGGTCGAAGTCCAGACTCACTAATGTATCCTAACAAACTCGATAAGACACACTAATGCAAAATTCTGGTTCTCTAAGACCAACGCTCGGATACCAACTGAAATGTCCCGTTCTTATTGATTAAAAACGTTCCATATTAATTGATTTCGTTGCGAGGTTTTGACCTCTATATGAGACGTTTTTCAAAGACTGCATTCATTTTTAAAACAAACCATAACCTTTATTTCATAAATAAAGGTTTAAAAAGCTTTACGTAGATTATCAAATAATGATAATCTAAAATATCCTGTTTACACACGACCATTACATAATGGTTTACAATACAAATATGTTACATCGAAATCAGTTTCTTGAATGCAGTTTTTACACAATATCATACAAACATGGACTCCAAATCTTGTCCTTATTTTAGTATGCAACAGCGGAAGCTCTTAATATTCACCTGAGAATAAACATGCTTTAAACGTCAACAAAAATGTTGGTGAGTTATAGGTTTAACCTATATATATCAAATCGTAACAATAGACCACAAGATTTCATATTTCAATACACATTCCATACATATAGATAAAAATCATTCATATGGTGAACACCTGGTAACCGACATTAACAAGATTCATATATAAGAATATCCCCATCATTCCGGGACACCCTTCGGATATGATATAAATTTCGAAGTACTAAAGCATCCGGTACTTTGGATGGGGTTTGTTAGGCCCAATAGATCTATCTTTAGAGTTCGCGTCAATTACGGTGTCTGTTCCCTAATTCTTAGATTACCAGACTTAATAAAAAGGGGCATATTCGATTTCGATAATTCAACCATAGAATGTAGTTTCACATACTTGTGTCTATTTTGTAAATCATTTATAAAACCTGCATGTATTCTCATTCCAAAAATATTAGATTTTAAAAGTGGGACTATAACTCACTTTCACAGATTTTTACTTCGTCGGGAAGGAAGACTTGGCCACTGGTTGATTCACGAACCTATAACAATATATACATATATATCAAAGTATGTTCAAAATATATTTACAACACTTTTAATATATTTTGATGTTTTAAGTTTATTAAGTCAGCTGTCCTCGTTAGTAACCTACAATTAGTTGTCCACAGTTAGATGTACAGAAATAAATCGATAAATATTATCTTGAATCAATCCACGACCCAGTGTATACGTATCTCAGTATTGATCACAACTCAAACTATATACATTTTGGAATCAACCTCAACCCTGTATAGCTAACTCCAACATTCACATATAGAGTGTCTATGGTTGTTCCGAAATATATATAGATGTGTCGACATGATAGGTCGAAACATTGTATACGTGTCTATGGTATCTGAAGATTACATAATATACAATACAAGTTGATTAAGTTATGGTTGGAATAGATTTGTTACCAATTTTCACGTAGCTAAAATGAGAAAAATTATCCAATCTTGTTTTACCCATAACTTCTTCATTTTAAATCCGTTTTGAGTGAATCAAATTGCTATGGTTTCATATTGAACTCTATTTTATGAATCTAAACAGAAAAGTATAGGTTTATAGTCGGAAAAATAAGTTACAAGTCATTTTTGTAAAGGTAGTCATTTCAGTCGAAAGAACGACGTCTAGATGACCATTTTAGAAAACATACTTCCACTTTGAGTTTAATCATAATTTTTGGATATAGTTTCATGTTCATAATAAAAATCATTTTCTCAGAATAACAACTTTAAAATCAAAGTTTATCATAGTTTTTAATTAACTAACCCAAAACAGCCCGCGGTGTTACTACGACGGCGTAAATCCGGTTTTACAGTGTTTTTCGTGTTTCCAGGTTTTAAATCATTAAGTTAGCATATCATATAGATATAGAACATGTGTTTAGTTGATTTTAAAAGTCAAGTTAGAAGGATTAACTTTTGTTTGCGAACAAGTTTAGAATTAACTAAACTATGTTCTAGTGATTACAAGTTTAAACCTTCGAATAAGATAGCTTTATATGTATGAATCGAATGATGTTATGAACATCATTACTACCTTAAGTTCCTTGGATAAACCTACTGGAAAAGAGAAAAATGGATCTAGCTTCAATGGATCCTTGGATGGCTCGAAGTTCTTGAAGCAGAATCATGACACGAAAACAAGTTCAAGTAAGATCATCACTTGAAATAAGATTGTTATAGTTATAGAAATTGAACCAAAGTTTGAATATGATTATTACCTTGTATTAGAATGATAACCTACTGTAAGAAACAAAGATTTCTTGAGGTTGGATGATCACCTTACAAGATTGGAAGTGAGCTAGCAAACTTGAAAGTATTCTTGATTTTATGAAACTAGAACTTTTGGAATTTATGAAGAACACTTAGAACTTGAAGATAGAACTTGAGAGAGATCAATTAGATGAAGAAAATTGAAGAATGAAAGTGTTTGTAGGTGTTTTTGGTCGTTGGTGTATGGATTAGATATAAAGGATATGTAATTTTGTTTTCATGTAAATAAGTCATGAATGATTACTCATATTTTTGTAATTTTATGAGATATTTCATGCTAGTTGCCAAATGATGGTTCCCACATGTGTTAGGTGACTCACATGGGCTTCTAAGAGCTGATCATTGGAGTGTATATACCAATAGTACATACATCTAAAAGCTGTGTATTGTACGAGTACGAATACGGGTGCATACGAGTAGAATTGTTGATGAAACTGAACGAGGATGTAATTGTAAGCATTTTTATTAAGTAGAAGTATTTTGATAAGCGTATTGAAGTCTTTCAAAAGTGTATAAATACATATTAAAACACTACATGTATATACATTTTAACTGAGTCGTTAAGTCATCGTTAATCGTTACATGTAAGTTTTGTTTTGAAACCTTTAGGTTAACGATCTTGTTAAATGTTGTTAACCCAATGTTTATAATATCAAATGAGATTTTAAATTATTATATTATCATGATATTATCATGTATGAATATCTCTTAATATGATATATATACATTAAATATCTTTACAACGATAATCGTTACATATATGTCTCGTTTAAAAATTATTAAGTTAGTAGTCTTGTTTTTACATATGTAGTTCATTGTTAATATACTTAATGATATGTTTACTTATCATAGTATCATGTTAACTATATATATATCCATATATATGTCATCATATAGTTTTTACAAGTTTTAACGTTCGTGAATCACCGGTCAACTTGGGTGGTCAATTGTCTATATGAAACATATTTCAATTAATCAAGTCTTAACAAGTTTGATTGCTTAACATGTTGGAAACATTTAATCATGTAAATATCAATCTCAATTAATATATATAAACATGGAAAAGTTCGGGTCACTACAAATACGGTCGAAGTCCAGAATCACTAATGCATCCTAACAAACTCGATAAGACACACTAATGCAAATTTTCTGGTTCTCTAAGACTAACGCTCTGATACCAACTGAAATGTCCCATTCTTATTGATTAAAAATGTTCCATATTAATTGATTTTGTTGCGAGGTTTTGACCTCTATATGAGACGTTTTTCAAAGACTGCATTCATTTTTAAAACAAACCATAACCTTTATTTCATAGATAAAGGTTTTAAAAAGCTTTACGTAGATTATCAAATAATGATAATCTAAAATATCCTGTTTATACACGACCATTACATAATGGTTTACAATACAAATATGTTACAACAAAATAAGTTTCTTGAATGCAGTTTTTACACAATATCATACAAGTATGGACTCCAAATCTCGTCCTTATTTAAGTATGCGACAGCGGAAGCTCTTAATAATCACCTGAGAATAAACATGCTTAAAACGTCAACAAAAATGTTGGTGAGTTATAGGTTTAACCTATATATATCAAATCATAATAATAGACCACAAGATTTCATATTTCAATACACATCCCATACATAGAGATAAAAATCATTCATATGGTGAACACCTGGTAACCGACATTAACAAGATGCATATATAAGAATATCCCCATCATTCCGGGACACCCTTCGGATATGATATAAATTTCGAAGTACTAAAGCATCCGGTACTTTGGATGGGGTTTGTTAGGCCCAATAGATCTATCTTTAGGATTCGCGTCAATTAGGGTGTCTGTTCCCTAATTCTTAGATTACCAGACTTAATAAAAAGGGGCATATTCGATTTCGATAATTCAACCATAGAATGTAGTTTCACGTACTTGTGTCTATTTTGTAAATCATTTATAAAACCTGCATGTATTCTCATCCCAAAAATATTAGATTTTAAAAGTGGGACTATAACTCACTTTCACAGATTTTTACTTCGTCGGGAAGTAAGACTTGGCCACTGGTTGATTCACGAACCTATAACAATATAAACATATATATCAAAGTATGTTCAAAATATATTTACAACACTTTTAATATATTTTGATGTTTTAAGTTTATTAAGTCAGCTGTCCTCGTTAGTAACCTACAACTAGTTGTCCACAGTTAGATGTACATAAATAAATCGATAAATATTATCTTGAATCAATCCACGACCCAGTGTATACGTATCTCAGTATTGATCACAACTCAAACTATATATATTTTGGAATCAACCTCAACCCTGTATAGCCAACTCCAACATTCACATATAGAGTGTCTATGGTTGTTCCGAAATATATATAGATGTGTCGACATGATAGGTCGAAACATTGTATACGTGTCTATGGTATCTCAAGATTACATAATATACAATACAAGTTGATTAAGTTATGGTTGGAATAGATTTGTTACCAATTTTCACGTAGCTAAAATGAGAAAAATTATCCAATCTTGTTTTACCCATAACTTCTTCATTTTAAATCCGTTTTGAGTGAATCAAATTGCTATGGTTTCATATTGAACTCTATTTTATGAATATAAACAGAAAAGTATAGGTTTATAGTCGGAAAAATAAGTTACAAGTCGTTTTTGTAAAGGTAGTCATTTCAGTCGAAAGAACGACGTCTAGATGACCATTTTAGAAAACATACTTCCACTTTGAGTTTAACCATAATTTTTGGATATAGTTTCATGTTCATAATAAAAATCATTTTCTCAGAATAACAACTTTTAAATCAGAGTTTATCATATTTTTTAATTAACTAACCCAAAACAGCCCGCGGTGTTACTACGACGGCGTAAATCCGGTTTTACGGTGTTTTTCGTGTTTCCAGGTTTTAAATCATTAAGTTAGCATATCATATAGATATAGGACATGTGTTTAGTTTATTTTAAAAGTCAAGTTAGAAGGATTAACTTTTGTTTGCGAACAAGTTTAGAATTAACTAAACTATGTTCTAGTGATTACAAGTTTAAACCTTCGAATAAGATAGCTTTATATGTATGAATCGAATGATGTTATGAACATCATTACTACCTTAAGTTCCTTGGATAAACCTACTGGAAAAGAGAAAAATGGATCTAGCTTCAATGGATCCTTGGATGGCTCGAAGTTCTTGAAGCAGAATCATGACACGAAAACAAGTTCAAGTAAGATCATCACTTAAAATAAGATTGTTATAGTTATAGAAATTGAACCAAAGTTTAAATATGATTATTACCTTGTATTAGAATGATAACCTACTGTAAGAATCAAAGATTTCTTGAGGTTGGATGATCACCTTACAAGATTGGAAGTGAGCTAGCAAACTTGAAAGTATTCTTGATTTTATGAAACTAGAACTTTTGGAATTTATGAAGAACACTTAGAACTTGAAGATAGAACTTGAGAGAGATCAATTAGATGAAGAAAATTGAAGAATGAAAGTGTTTGTAGGTGTTTTTGGTCGTTGGTGTATGGATTAGATATAAAGGATATGTTATTTTGTTTTCATGTAAATAAGTCATGAATGATTACTCATATTTTTGTAATTTTATGAGATATTTCATGCTAGTTGCCAAATGATGGTTCCCACATGTGTTAGGTGACTCACATGGGCTGCTAAGAGCTGATCATTGGAGTGTATATACCAATAGTACATACATCTAAAAGCTGTGTATTGTACGAGTACGAATACGGGTGCATACGAGTAGAATTGTTGATGAAACTGAACGAGGATGTAATTGTAAGCATTTTTGTTAAGTAGAAGTATTTTGATAAGTGTCTTGAAGTCTTTCAAAAGTGTATGAATACATATTAAAACACTACATGTATATACATTTTAACTGAGTCGTTAAGTCATCGTTAGTCGTTACATGTAAATGTTATTTTGAAACCTTTAGGTTAATGATCTTGTTGAATGTTGTTAACCCATTGTTTATTATAACAAATGAGATGTTAAATTGTTATATTATCATGATATTATGATATATAATATATCTCAGTATGATGTATATACAGTTAAATGTCGTTACAACGATAATCGTTACATATATGTCTCGTTTCGAAATCATTAAGTTAGTAGTCTTATTTTTACATATGTATTTCATTGTTAATACACTTAATAATATATTTACTTATCATTTAACATAATTAACCAAGTGTATCAATATCTTAATATGATTCATATGTACCTAGTAAGACGTTGTTATAACGATAATCGTTATATATATCGTTTTCGAGTTTCTTAAATTAATAGTCTCATTTTTATGTATATAACTCATTGTTAAAATACCTAATGAGATACATACTTATAATAAAAACATGTTAACTATATATATATAACCATATATATGTCATCGTATAGTTTTTACAAGTTTTAACGTTCGTGAATCACCGGTCAACTTGGGTGGTCAATTGTCTATATGAAACATATTTCAATTAATCAAGTCTTAACAAGTTTGATTGCTTAACATGTTGGAAACATTTAATCATGTAAATATCAATCTCAATTAATATATATATAAACATGGAAAAGTTCGGGTCACTACATGTGCTCCCTCTGGATTTGCAGCAGTAGGTTGTGTAGCTTCCACAAACCTAATAGTTCTATTTAGTAGCTCCAGATCTGTCATAGCCACACTGGCAGTAGAGCTTAGAGCAGGCCATAATGTATGCCTCTCCAGTATTGCAGTTCAGTAGTTGCAAGGAATGTTGGTTTCAGAGTTGATGAAGTGATTGTTCGCCATTTAGTTGTATAAATAAGAAATAGAAGACCACAAGTTGTTTATAATAAAGCACATATCTCTATTCTTATTTTCCTTTGAAATCCTTTGTATTTTTCAAGTTTTATAATTTTTATGGTTTTTCTAAGTTATAAAAATCATTTATTCCATATATGAACAAGTAATTGACAAACATGATATTCATATGATATTCATTATAGTACAAAATCATCATGCAAAGTCAATTATATAACACAAAAAATATGAACAACACTTAGTCAAATTTAAGCACAAATCAAGCAGATTCGGTAGTCATAAAAACTTCAGATTCTGTAACCAAATAAGCTTGAGTTTTCATACCAAAGACTTAAATAAAGCATGTAAGATTTATCAAGTTGAAAATCACATTATTTTTAAAGTACCAAATCACATACTCGGTAAAATGCCAAGAACATATTTGGTATCTTCAAAAATCACATATAATCACCCAAACATGCATATTCAGTCTTATATCTTGCAAAAACATAGTCATAATCAATTAACAACTCAAACAAATCAGAAAAACAAGTTAATAACTTGAACAGACTCGGTACTGTAGCAAGAACACATTCGGTATGTACAGAATCCATCAAATACTCAATTAAACATGTAATCAGACTCGGTCAATTGATAGATCAACTAATTTAACATAGATTTGACAAGATTTCATGTTAATTCACCAAATCAGATGAGTTTAATCTAAGATTTAAGGAATTCGACTCAGATTCGGTATAATCAACACTTTTTCAAAATTAAGTGTCACAATCTTGTTATTTGCATTATTTTCTGGTTTATAAATGTTCAATTATCTCAGATCTATAATATGTACATCTTAGATTCAATTAAAACAAAGAATTACCAAGAAAATGAAGTTACAGAAGACGGGATTCGGTAGATTAGGTAGACTCGGTAGATTAGTTCAGATTCGGTATGCAATTAGAATAAAGTGAGTGAAAGTTTGACTTTGACACTCCTATTTATAGCTACCGAATGATTTTAAAAAACATGGGCTTTACCGAATGGGCCTTAATTACCGAATGCAGTCCAATTTTTAAATTCAAACAAATTCACTTCAAATTCTGACAAATCTTTATCAAAAATCATTCATGATTATCACATTTTTAAAGAAAAACATTTCTGAGACAATTTTTGAAAATTTTGAACTTACCGAATCTGTATTGTTGGTTGTCAGATTCGGTATAATGCTAAAATTAGCATTTATTCAGTTAAATTCATATCTTTTTGAATTTTATCTTTTCCAATTTTTATGAATTTTTTTAAAACAAGATTTGTACTTGGAAAACTTTGAATTATGTACAAAGTACAAATCTTTAGTGATACCAATTGTTAAAACGGGTTGCATACTGAGATGTATACAAGCCTTAGTGAATTATTTCAGATATAAAACATAGAGTTTATGAAATTCACTTTTGAAAATCAATTTCTTTTCATTTTCTCCCCTTTTCTCTCCCTCAAAATGTGATACACAAGAGAGTAAATCATCATTTTGATATATTCCCAAGAAAATGAATTAACTCTCCCTTGAAAGATGATATCAATGAGTTACCTCCCCCTTTTGTAACCATTGAAACTTAATCCCAGGAAGTTAACACAAATCTAAAGGCTCCCCCTTGAAAGATGTTATCTAAAGTAGAAGAAATCAGTTGCTTCTCCTAGAAAATATCTACTCCCCCTAAACACAAGATCCCAATAAGAAGTTCCAAAAGATCTAAGGAATGTCAAGCACTATATTCTACCATGCCAATTTCTTTGATCAAGAATTTTAGCATAAGTTCATCTAAGGGCTTAGTGAACATGTCAGCTAATTGCACTTTGGTAGGCACAAAGTATAACTCTACATCCCCTTTCTCTACATGGTCCTTTATGAAATGATAACGAATATCTATGTGTTTAGTCTTAGAATGCTGGACCGGGTTGCTTGTAATGGCAATAGCACTTTGTGAATCACAGTAAATTGAGGTCTTAGAAATTTTAAAGCCATAGTCCAAAAGTTGAATTTGCATCCACAAAACTTGTGAACAACAGTGAGCTGCAGCAATGTACTCATATTCAGCTGTTGATAAAGACACACAGTTCTGCTTTTTGGATGACCAACCAACTAGCCTATTTCCCAACATCTGAATTGATCCAGATGTGCTTTTTCTATCAACATGGTAACCACCATGATCTGCATTAGTATAAGCAGTGAGAATGAAATCGGATCCATGAGGATACCAGATTCCAAGGTTAGGTGTACCTTTAAGGTACTGTAAAATTCTAACAACTGCTTTGGAGTGGGATTTCTTAAGATTTGACTGAAATAGGGCACAGACAGTTACAGCAAGTGTAATGTCTGGTCTACTTGCAGTCAGATACATTAAAGATCTAACCATGCTTCGATAAAGCGTAGTGTCAAAGGATTCCCCATTAGCATCAGCATCCAGTAAAGTCCTCATTGGGGTTGTCATTGGTTTTAAAGTAGTCATTTTAAAACGTTTTAACATATCATTGATATACTTTGTTTGACTGATAAAAATCCCATTTGGTAATTGTTTTACTTGTAACCCAAAGAAGAAATTTAACTGGTCAAGCATGCTCATTTCGAATTTGTTGGCCATAAAGTCACCAAATTCTTTGCATAAGGCGGGGGACGTGGAACCAAAAATAATATCATCAACGTAAATTTGAACCAAGAGAATGTGACCGTGGTTTTTATGGATGAATAGCATTGTATAAATCATTCCACGAGAGAAGCCATTATCCAGCAAATACTTTGTCAAGGTTTCCTACCATGCACGCAGTGCTTGCTTCAGACCATACAAAGCTTTCTCCAAGTAGTAGACGTGGTTTGGATGAATGGGATCGATAAAGCCTTCTGGTTGATCAACATAAACTTCCTCTTGAAGATGACCATTCAAAAAAGTAGTTTTGATATCCATTTGAAACACCGTGAACTTCATATGAGAAGCAAATGCAAAGAAAATACAAATAGCCTCAATCCTAGCAACCGAAGCAAACATTTCATCATAATCAATACCCTCTTGTTGTCGATATCGCTTGGCCACAAGACGTGCCTTATTTCGAACCACAATTCCATCAGAATCCTTCTTGTTCTTAAAAATCCACTTAACCCCTATTGGTCGTTGACCCGTTGGTCTTGGAACTAATCGCCATACTTTTAACCGTTCAAATTTATTGATCTCTTCTTGCATGGCAACCACCCAGTTCGGATCTAGTAAAGCTTGAGCAACCGTTGTTGGTTCAATCTTACTAAGAAAGGCAGTGTATAGACACATATTCCGAGTAGCCCTTCGAGTTGAGACTGGAGCAGATGCATCACCAATGATAAGATCTATCGGATGACTTTTAGTCCATCAGTTGTTATGTGGAAGAGGTTGTACATTAGTGGTATCCATGGAAACATCAACCGTTGTTGACATTAAGCCTTGATCCGCTTGATCTGATGTAACACTTTCTAATGGATTCATTTGAGTATCTGGAGAAACAACTGCAGTTGTATCAACGGATGAATCTTGAATTGGTTCAAGATTATCAAAAGTAGAAGGTGAGAGGGAGGATGAAGAAACAACAGGTGAAACATTTGATGTTGTATCATCATCAAAAAGACTTGATTGAGTCTCCACAGTAGTTGATTGCGATGGTGTACCTGGTACGGCTTGAACATTTGAATCCCGTTGAGGAGCATAAAGACTATCAAACAAGATATCTAGTTCCTCTGTTGTTACCGTAGGAACACCCTTCTTCAAGAAAATTGAATTTTGCGCGAAAGAAGTAGTAGCTAGGTTAGGATCGGGTTTTGAACTGAGTTGTTCAAAAGCCATTCCTGATAACTCATCGAACCGTACATTAATACTTTCCTTGATCGTCTTCGTCCATTTGTGATAGACACGATAGGCAACTTTGTTCGAAGAATAACCGAGAAATTTGGCCTGATTGCCATGAGGATCAAACTTTCCAAGGCTGTCAAAATCGTTAAGCACATAGCATATACAACCAAAGATACGAAAATATTTGACATTCGGGCATCTACCATATAGTAACTCATAAGGAGTTTTATCAAAACGTTTATTAATGATGCAGCGATTTCAGGTATAACATGCAGTGGAAATGGTCTCCCCCCACATTTTCGGAGGTAGTTTGGAGTAAGCAAGCATCATTCAAGCTGCCTCGCACAACGTACGATTACATCGTTCGACTACTCCATTCTGTTGTGGGATTCGTGCAGTAGAGAACTGATGTTCAATGCCTTGGTCTTTCAAATAACTATCAATCAGGTCATTCTTAAATTCCGTCCCATTATCATTTCAAATACTCTTAACATGTTTGTTAAAATAGCGTTGAGTCTTTTTAATGAACTCAATGATAATGACGGGGGTTTCTGACTTGGTCCTTAGAAGGAAAATCCATGTAAATCGGGTATAGTCATCAACAATGACAAGCACATGTTTCCGGCCCCCAAGGCTAGAAATTCTCATGGGTCCACATAGGTCCATATGCAATAAATGCAAGGATGATGAAGTACTGGGGTTTTGATTAAGCGGATGATTAGTCCGTTTCAGCTTACCCATCGCACATGATGGACACACATGATGCTTATTGAAAGGACCCGTTCATACCGATTATAAACGATTCACAATAGTTGATTTCATTGCTAGGTATTTGACCTCTATATGATACATTTTACAAACATTGTATTCGTTTTTAAAAGACAAACTTTCTTTACATCGAAAGTTGACGGCATGCATACCATTTCATAATACATCCAACTATAATTGATTTAAGAATAATTTTGATGAACTCAACGACTCGAATGCTTTTAAAATATGTCATGAATGACTCCAAGTAATATCTCTAAAATGAGCAAATGCACAGCGGAAGATTTCTTTCATACCTGAGAATAAACATGCTTAAAAGTGTCAACCAAAAGGTTGGTGAGTTCATTAGTTTATTATAAACATTCATTTTCATCATTTTAATAGACCACAAGATTTCATATATTGACACGCGTAACTCGCGAATTAAAATTCATTCATACGGTGAACACCTGGTAACCGACCTTAACAGGATGCATATAGAATATCCCCATCATTCCGGGACTCACATCGGACATGATAAATCGAAGTACTAAAGCAGTTCAAATTCTATGACTGGGGCTTGTTAGTGCCCATAGATCTATCTTTAGGATTCGCGTCAATTGGTGGCAATTATAATAAACACCAATTATTAGCCGTCGTCTTTTAGGGATTGGATCTTGTACCCGTCATTAATCAGTGGCGGATAAGAGTCTTCAGAAAAATTCCATATTTTTAAATTAACTATATTTATTTATTTTGGTCATTATGGTATAAAATTCGATCATTAATTTATTAAATAAAAATTACATCAATTGTCCCTCTCATTTATGGGTGAAAAATAAAAAGTGTTAAAACTTAATAAATAGTTCCTAAATACATTTTTTAATAAGCCTAAAATTTATAGAACTCATTTTCGTATCACCGTTTATTTTAAAATAATATAAGTTTGAATTGAACTTGCTTAATATCAATCAGAACATCAACGAGTATTACAATTATTTAATATTTATTTTTAATATACTTTATTTATATATATATATGTTTTAAATAATAATTATTATTTTTACATAATTAATATCTAACTATTACATCATAAATTATATTTCAAATTATATATTTATTTATTTAAATATATACATATCTATTTACAAATAGTTGTTCGTGAATCGTCGGTAACGGTCGATAGTCAATTGAACAGTTCAAAATTTTTGAGACTCAACATAACAGACTTTGCTCATCGTGTCGAAATCAAATAAGAATTAAGTTTAAATTTGGTCGGAAATTTCTGGGACGTCACAGTACCTACCCGTTAAAGAAATTTCGTCCCGAAGTTTGATTGGGATGATCATTGCTAACAATAAATATGTATTCATGACTCATATGAGTTGAAAATTAGAGTTTTATCATCAGTGAGTACTATGGATAAAATAATTTATTTGTTTGAAAAGTACGAGTGAAGCCATCAGAAAAGAGTGATATGAATAAATGCAGGTTCATTTTAACTGGTGACGTGGTCATGGTTGATTTCCGGAATTCAAGGGATTTTTAAAGAAAATCTTCGTAATAAGATTTGGTTCTTTGGTAATTAAGGAAATTAGGATCCGTTTTAAATGCGATCATCTGTTTTGATTGTTCTGTCGGATATTTTACTATAAATCCACTCTCTTCGTTTCCTTTATATTTTGGAGTTCCATACTTTTTTTTCTCTTTTTGACATTAAGTCAAGCGAATAATGGTCCAGAATTCGTAGGTATGAATTTTCGAATGAATATGATTAATGTTCTAAGAGAGATTATAATAGCATGATCTTGATTAGTTAATTTACTAGAATTCAGGAGAAAGATAGAACTATCAAGAGAATATGTTCTTGATATGTTTATATATTAGATAGAATATAAGAGTCGTGTAACATGGCACATGATGACGTTATGATATGTGAATCATCACCTTCCATTAGAAACTCAGCATGACTTACTGTAATATAATCACGTTGATCAAGTGTCATTATATTATACTAAATCATGCTTCAGTTCCCAACACTACTTCAAAAACATTCATATTTTAAACTCGAAGGTTTCAAAATTTAGAAACTAAAATAGTTTCTTTTATGATATAACACAGATAGCGCGAAGAGATAAATGATTTCAGATAAGAATAGTTATGAATATATCTTCAGAATTATCAAAGATATTTATAATGAAAGATTCGATGATATTTTAGAATTTCAGAATCAAATTGTGATGAAGAAATTCATTCACGATGATTTAGAGCAATTAAGGATCAAGGTTTTCGCTAAAGATTTCATCAGAAATAGAATTATCAGGATTCTTTATATACAAGTTTAGTCCTTGTGATTTGTCCACAGCCTCCTTCATAGTTTGCTTAATCCTTTTTCCAGTCTTAACATTTCTGAGCTTTACCAACATACTATTTTTTATCATCAAACTTCCGACGGTTAAGGTCGTTTATGGTTTTCTACAGTTTCTGCTGCTTCATGCAGCTTTTTCAACATTCAGAGTATTGATTTGTAGACTGAGTGCTTTTCAGAATTGAAGATCATAATTCCAAGAGACAAGTGTTATATGTATGCATATAACTGTTGATGTAGAAACGCTGCGAGATTCAAAATACTGATTGCTGATTCTCAGAAATTGGTATGACAATTATCGTTACAAGATGCGGATAGGGTTTCGATAAAGATAATGATTTTTCGGAAAGTCAAAAATCAACGAAGTTGTTGGTAAGTTTACTGCTAATGTGGTGAGATATAAACGGTTCCCCAGTAACGATGATGAATGGGCAATCGTATACATCAATGTTATAAAAAGGCAAATCCGAATGAAAAGTCAAAATTGATTTGCTGGAGCTGTGACAAAATTGGTATTTTGAAAAAGGATTGAAAAGTTATTTTCGGTAATAACAATGCCAAAGGAGTTAGCACAGATACGTGCCAAACGTTTACTCAGGTTCCGAGAGTTTTTCAGGTGCATAACTATACGCATAAATTTCTTTCCTTCTGTAGATGAAGTGCGGTTGGTTCTTTCTCTTGATTGAGGTATTTTCAAGAATCATGAAAGGTTTGAATGCAGATTGTAATCATCAAGATACAAATGAGGTTTAAGATGAAATCAAGTGGCAAACTTGAAGAAATGTTTAGATTCATATGTTATAATCAATATTTTAATTCATTTTAATTGTCCAATGTTGGTAGTCCACAGTTAATAGTCCACAGTTAGCAATTCAATAATTCATATATAGTTTAATATATAATATTCGAATTAATTAATACGTATCGTAACCCATTATATACATGTCTCAGACTCGATCACAACTCAAAGTATATATATTATTTTGGAATTAACCTTAACCCTGTATAGCTATGTAAGACCCAAATATTTCACCGTACATATGTGTAAATATGATCTTTGAAGTGTGGGTGTTCGTTTCATAATTTAAAAGAAGGCAGAATCTGGTCTGCGCGTTTGGCGCGCCGCGCGGCCTTTTGGCGTGCCGCGCCATTGTTCTGTGACAGATTCCTTTTAATTAGATATTTTAAGGGCAAATTAGTAAAATCACAAGGAATCCGACTTTAAGGCTTGGGATCAGTTGTTGGAGCCCCATTTACTCCATTTCCACCCACTTAATCATCTTTCATTAAATCCTAGAGAGAGAGGAGGTTCTAGAGTGAGAAAGCTCCATTAAAGGAAGAAGGAGGTTTAATCGGGTCTTAGTGCGAGTTTCAAAGTTGTTCATCTTTCCTCTAGCTATGTTTTGGTGATAGTGGTATGCTCTAGTATTGATTTCTTGATTTTAATTTGATTATGGGTTAGGGTTTGGGGTAAGTGATGAACCTAAAACCCACTTTGTTAGTAAATTGGGTGTTTTGGGTGAATTTGGGTTATGTTGACTTAAAGATGACTAACTAGGGTTTTCAAAGTATTAAACTATGTTTATGAGCCTAAATTGGTTAGTTAAAGTACTAGCACACTTATATATATGCAAATGGGTGTTAAGTGGGTTAGTGGGTGACCCGAAATGGGTGTATTGACTTTAAATGGTCAAATGGGTCATGATAGACCTAATTGGGTAAATGTATGTGTTTGATGCATAAACCTTGTATTGGAAAGTATCTTAGGACCTAACTTGGATAATGATTAGGGTTTTAGGGATGTTAACCCAAATATTAGGGTTAGGGTTGCAAATGGGTCAAAATTGCACCATGGGTCAAGATAACCTAGAATGGAGTTTTCGTGGATTGACCAACTTGATTTTGTGATTGATATTATGTATAATGTAATAGGTACGTTACATTGAAGGTTCTCGGACTTGATTATCTTTCACCGAAGGCGAAAGGTGAGTGGAATAATTATATGCGTAGGTATATAATGTATTTATTTGTAGTAGCGTGAGATGTGAAGTGTCGAAGTGTTAAGACACCACGTTTCAAGTGATGAGTGAAGCACCGAGGTGTTAAGGTGCCACTCTAGGTAATTGACGGGTGAAGCATTGAGGTGTTAAGATGCCACTCGGGGTGAAGCATCGAGGTGTTAAGATGCCACCTAGGAGTGTAATGTCGAGGTGTTAAGACACCACTCCCTAACTTAATGAGTGAAGCATCGAGGTGTTAAGATGCCACTCGGGGTGAAGTATCGAGGTGTTAAGGTGCCACCCTAGGGGTTAGTGATATGAGGTGTTAAGTACCCTAACGGATGTTATGAACACCGATGGCGTTTTCGCGAGCGCCATTCCCTTGTACGATTGGTTAACCATGGTTATTTGCGTTTAAGTGTAAGCATAATATATTATTCGAATTATATTATATGCGTTGCTATGCTAGCTTGTGGTATTGGAGATTTCTAGCTTGTATTCGAGATTATAAGCTAATTGTATTGCTAGCATGTATACGGTGTTTGAGTAAGTGATTTGCAAGTAGGTATATTATATATGTATGTGTATAATTATTGCATTCACTAAGCGTTAGCTTACCCTCTCGTTGTTTAGCATTTTATAGGTTCCGGCGTGGATAAGGGTAAGGGCATACGGTTGGATTAGAGATCCCGCTTGTTGGGAGACTCCTTTTGAATGTGTTAGCTTTTGGAGTTTGACCATGACTTGGGTAGTTTAATCCCAAACACCATGCTCATTGCATCGTTTGGTACTTAAACTTTTTGATGGTCGAAACTCATATTTTGTATTAAACTAGTAAAACGGACGATGTGGGCCCTGCTTCGTAAAACTCATTTTATTAATGGAATGTGTTAGTTTTACATATTTGAATATGTTGTTAAAAACATTTTGTCTAATTATGTCAGGAAGTGGTCGATCTTTTTCGCGTTTCATGACTTTTGGGACATACCAATTTGGCGCGCCGCGCGGCCATATGGCGCGCCGCGCCATATGCTGTTCCAGCAAAAAAAAAAATTATTTGTTATTTTTACGCGGGTTGTTCGTGGTTTGGTTTGGGGTTGTTACAAGTGGTATCAGAGCATGGTCTAAGGGATTTAGGTGACTTGAGATAGGTGCCTAGACTTAGACTTTTTGTGTGCGCATTATGTGGGACTTGTAGGACTTTGGGTCGAATCGGGATTGGTTAATGCATAGGTTTATGTGAACTAATCATGCGCTATTTGTTTTGTGTAGTATTTGAAATCATCAAGCGAGATAGACGTTGTACTAGTGAGTTAATGCGATGTGCTCGCGTAACAATGATTAGCTACCATTGTTACGGGTTCAAATCGTGTCAAACAAGCGATGTACGACGATTGTTGAGCAAGACAGGGTAGTGTGGTGTATATGTGTATACATATGGGTTAAGTCCTTTCGTTTTGTTGCTTAATTTACTTCGTTTTATAGAATGAAGATGAGAAATGGACATGACACCAATGACGGAGGTACGAGTGAGGACGTTGAACTCACGGCCAAGGTTGAGGCCATCTTAAAAAGGCTAAAGAGGGATTTTCTTGACGACGTTCGAAAGGTCTTCCAAGAGTCGGTCGATGGACAAGTGACCGAAATGATCAATGATCGAATGAAAGCCGCAATAGAGGAGGCTTTAGAGGCTAGAAACATTTATCCTCGAGGCGAAGTGGGTGAAGGTAATGGTGGGGGTGGAAGGCGGGACTTCCACTACAAAAATTTCAAGGATACTCAACCTCCGATGTTTAATGGGGTGCGAGATCCGTTGAAAAGCACGTGTTGGATTTCCGATATCGAGGGGGCTTTCCGTACCGCGAAGTGTCCTCCCGAAAGGAAGGCGATGTATGGTTCTAGTATGTTGAGGGAAGAAGCCAAGTTGTGGTGGGACGACAAAATCAACTTATATGGTGAAGAGCAATGCATGATCTTGACATGGGAGGAGTTTAAGAAGGAATTCTTCAAAGAATACCGAACTTCTTCCGATCTTGATAGAATCCGGGACGAGTTGCACCATTTGCAACAAGGTTCAATGGACTTGGTCACACTCAAGTCTACCTTTTTAGAAAAAACTCGTTTTTATCTGGAATATGTGGGTGACGATCACAAGCTAATGAAAGATTTCTACCGTACTTTGAATGATGAGTTCAAGGGCAAGATTAGTCTGGGTATGGCTAAGTCTTTTGATGAGTTATTTGAATTGGCCTGGGGTTTTGAGCCGGATGTTCCAAGAAAAAGCGATTTCACGTTTTTCAAAAGAAAGTTTGAAGGTTCTAGTCATTCTAACTTTTCATACAAGAAGAACAAGAACAAGAAGGGTTCCGAGAGTGTTAATAGCGTGAAGAAGGGCGCTTCCGGGGGTTTTTCTTATACGTGCTACAATTATGGGCAACCGGGTCATATGGTTCATGAATGTCCTAAACCATCTTTCGGAAACAAGGTCACTTATTTTAATTGCGGAAAAGAAGGGTATAAGAAGCCGGAGTGTCCCGATTTGCGAAACGAAAATGTGAAGCAATTAGAGAAGGCGGCGGGTACGGCTAGGGGTCGCAACTATTTGATGACCAATGATGAAGCCAAACAATCGAACGAAGTTGTCTCAGGTACTTTCATGGTTAATTCTAATCCGTCGAGGACTCTTTTCGATAGTGGTGCAAATTTGTCGTTTGTGTCTCCTAAATTTGTGCCTAAACTTAATAAACCATTAGCTAAGTTAAGTCGTCCGGTAGAGGTCGAAATAGCTTACGGCAAGACGGTGCTAGTGGTCGATGTGTGCAAAAATTGTGATGTTGTGTTTGGTGCCGAAAACTTTAAGATAGATCTCATTCAGATGACTTTGGGCGATTTTGATATTGTTGTGGGTATGGATTGGCTCGATCATAATAGAGCCGATATTGCATGCCATGAAAAATTTATTCGTGTGAAGACCCCAAGTGGGGGAGAGTTAATTATTCACGGTGATAAGCGTAGAAGACTTGTGCCAATATGCACTTTTGCACGGGCATGTCGTTTCCTTGTTAGTGGTGGCATGGCTTTTCTTACCCATGTTGTTGATACTCATGATGAGCCACCATCCATTCGTGAAATTCCGGTGGTTAGTGAATTCGAAGACATTTTTTCGGACGAGTTACCGGGTGTTCCGGCGGAAAGACAAGTTGAATTTCGCATTGAGTTGGTTCCGGGGGCTACCCCATTGCTAAAACTCCTTATCGTTTAGCGCCGACGGAAATGCAAGAGTTGTTAAATCAAACCCAAGAGTTACTTGAGAAGGGTTTTATTCAACCAAGTGCTTCGCCATGGGGCGCTCCGGTTTTATTCGTGAAAAAGAAGGATGGTAGTATGCGGATGTGCATCGATTACCGGGAGTTGAATAAAGTGACGATCAAGAATCGTTATCCATTGCCTCGGATTGACGATTTGTTTGACCAACTCCAAGGTGCGATGTATTTCTCAAAGATTGACCTGCGGTCCGGTTATCATCAAATGCGGGTCCGTGAGGAAGATATCGAGAAAACGGCTTTTCGAACACGTTATGGGCATTTTGAATTCGTAGTTATGCCTTTTGGTCTTACGAATGCACCGACGGCATTCATGGATCTTATGAACCGAGTGTGCCAACCTATGTTGGACAAGTCGGTAATTGTGTTCATTGACGACATACTAGTCTACTCGAAAAGTATGAACGAACATGAACGTCATTTGCGTGAAGTATTGAAGACGTTACGAAAGGAAAAGTTGTATGCTAAGTTCTCCAAATGCGAATTTTGGTTAAGGGAGGTTCAATTCCTTGGCCACATTGTGAACAAAGACGGTATTCAAGTAGATCCGATGAAGATAGAGACGGTGAAGAGTTGGAGACAACCGAATACGCCTACGGAAATCCGAAGTTTTCTCAGATTGACCGGTTATTATCGTCGATTTATCCAAGACTTTTCTAAGATCGCTTCTTCGTTGACGAAATTAACAAGGAAGAACGCGAGGTTTGTTTGGGAGAACGATCAAGAAATTGCTTTTCAATTGTTAAAGAAGAAGTTGTGTCAAGCTCCGGTGTTAGTGTTGCCGGAAGGGGTGGAAGACATGACGGTTTATTGTGATGCGTCTTTAAATGGGCTCGGGTGTGTTCTAATGCAAAGGGGTAAAGTCATTGCTTACGCCTCTTGTCAATTAAAAGAACACGAAACGAGATATCCGACTCATGATCTTGAGTTGGCAGCGGTGGTACATGCGTTGAAAATTTGGCGTCATTACTTGTATGGTGTCAAGTGTACGATTTATTCAGATCACAAAAGTTTGAAACATCTCTTTAATCAACGAGATTTGAATTATCGTCAACGTAGGTGGATGGATGTGGTAAAAGACTATGATTGTGAAATACTTTACCATCCGGGCAAGGCGAATGTGGTCGCGGATGCGTTGAGTCGAAAGAATCAGCACCCGGCGTTACGATTGGGATTGTTACGTATGATTATTACTAACGATTTTCTTGAAAAACTTGGTGTGATTCAAATAGAGGCTTACGTTCACAACAAGCATGCGGAACGAATTGTGGGGCAATCAGAATTCATTACTATGGGTTCGCGTGGTTTGTTGTCTTTTCAAGGAAGAGTGTGGGTGCCTGAGATGGGTGATTATCGACAAGTGCTACTTGATGAAGCACATAAGTCAAAGTATTCCATTCATCCAGAAGCAACGAAGATGTATCTTGATTTAAGGAAATATTATTGGTGGCCGGGCATGAAACGTGATGTTGTAAAGTATGTTGAGCAATGCGTCATGTGTTTGCAAGTTAAAGCCGAACACCAAAAGCCGTATGGTAAGTTGCAATCGTTAGAAATTCCGAAATGGAAATGGGAGCACATTACCATGGATTTCATCACAAAGTTACCTAAAAAGGCGAGAACCCAATTTGATTCGATTTGGGTGATAGTTGACAGATTGACGAAAAGTGCTTTGTTTCTTACCATTAAGGAAGCGATATCGTCGGAGACTTTGGCCAAGTTGTTTATCAAGGAAGTCATCTCTCGACACGGGGTTCCTATATCTATTGTTTCGGATAGAGATACTCATTTCACATCTCGGTTTTGGGAAAAGTTTCACGAAGATATGGGTACACAATTAAAATTAAGCACAACGTATCATCCTCAAACGGACGGTCAAACCGAACATACAAATCAAACTTTGGAAGATATGTTACGGGCGTGCATTATTGATTTTGGTGGTAGTTGGGATGAGCACTTACCTTTGGTGGAATTCTCGTACAATAATAGTTATCATACTAGTATCAGGATGCCACCTTACGAGATGCTTTATGGGCGGAGGTGCCGAAGTCCGATTTGTTGGGGTGAAATTGGCCAAAAGGAAATCGGGAGTACCGATTTGGTCTTAGAAACGAATAGCAAGATTGATATTATTCGGGATCACTTGAAGAAGGCTCAAGATAGACAAAAGTCGTATGCCGATAAACGTAGATGAATGATCGAATTTCAAGAAGGTGACATGGTGATGCTTAAGGTTTCGCCATGGAAAGGTATTATTCGATTTCGAAAACGGGGAAAGTTAGCTCCTCGGTTTATTGGGCCATTTAAGGTTTTAGATCGTGTTGGCGAAGTTGCTTATCGTTTGGAATTACCCGAAGAGCTTGCGGGGATCCATAATACATTTCATGTTTCCCATATCCGTAAGTGTCTTACGGATGATTCTTCGTGGGTGCCATTAGACGAGATCGAGTTAAACAATAAGTTAGAGTATATTGAGGAGCCGATTGCTATACTCGATGAGAAGGTCAAAAAGTTGAGACATAAAGAGGTTAGGACTTTTAAAGTCCAATGGCGTCATATTAAAGGTTTCGAGTTTACTTGGGAGCCCGAAGAATTTGTGTTAGTTTATCTTCCCTCTTGTCATGCGGCTTGGATCGCGAGGACGCGCTCCAATTCAAGTGAGGGAGAGTTGTAAGACCCAAATATTTCACCGTACATATGTGTAAATATGATCTTTGAAGTGTGGGTGTTCGTTTCATAATTTAAAAGAAGGTAGAATCTGGTTTGGGCGTTTGGATAACCGCGGGGCCTTTTGGCGTGCAGCGCCATTGTTCTGTGACAGATTCCTTTTAATTAGATATTTTGAGGGCAAATTGGTAAAATCACAAGGAATTCGACTTTAAGGCTTGGGATCAGTTGTTGGAGCCCCATTTACTCCATTTCCACCCACTTAATCATCTTTCATTAAATCCTAGAGAGAGAGGAGGTTCTAGAGTGAGAAAGCTCCATTAAAGGAAGAAGGAGGTTGAATCGGGTCTTAGTGCGAGTTTCAAAGTTGTTCATCTTTCCTCTAGCTACGTTTTGGTGATAGTGGTATGCTCTAATCTTGATTTCTTGATTTTAATTTGATTATGGGTTAGGGTTTGGGGTAAGTGACGAACCTAAAACCCACTTTGTTAGTAAATTGGGTGTTTTGGGTGAATTTGGGTTATGTTGACTCAAAGATGACTAACTAGGGTTTTCAAAGTATTAAACTATGTTTATGAGCCTAAATTGGTTAGTTAAAGTACTAACACACTTATATATATGTAAATGGGTGTTAAGTGGGTTAGTGGGTGACCCGAAATGGGTGTATTGACTTTAAATGGTCAAATGGTCATGATAGACCTAAGTGGGTAAATGTATGTGTTTGATGTATAAACCTTGTATTGGAAAGTGTCTTAGGACCTAACTTGGATAATGATTAGGGTTTTAGGGATGTTAACCCAAATATTAGGGTTAGGGTTGCAAATGGGTCAAAATTGCACCATGGGTCAAGATAACCCTAGAATGGAGTTTTAGTGGGTTGATGATGTTATGCGAGGTGTACTATAAATTAGTATTATTTTTACAACGAAATAATTATTAAATACGATACAATTTTACACAAGATATTTATTTATTTATAGAATGGATATACCTAAACCTTGCTACAACACTTATAGGCAGTGTACCTAATCGTACAGTAGTGTAGTTTTTAGTAAGTCCGGTTCGTTCCACAGGGAAATCTTTTAAACAAAGCTTAACGCTATATTAGTTTTAATTTATAAAAATACAAATATATATATAAGTAATATTATTATTATAAAAGGGGGTTTTTACCGTTTAATGACCGGTTTGTCGATTTTAAAACTTTAGTCGCAGTTAAAACCGAATGTAAAATATATAAATATAACTTAATTTAAAACGTAAAATAAATAACGATAATGAAATTGCGATAATTAAAAAGTACAATAATTAAAAGTACAATTAAATACAATGACAATAAATAAAAATGTGATAATTAGAAGTACAATTAAATATGAAAATAAAGGAATTATGCTTATTTAAACTTCCGTAATCATGATGTTTGACGTGTTGATTTTAGTTTTATGCCCATGGGTTAATTGTTCTTTGTCCTAGATTATTTAATATATCCGTCTGGTTTTTGTCGATAACAGTCCATCAGTCATAAATATAAAGTGCGAGTGTCCTCGTCAAATTATCCTTATATTCGAAGTCAAATATTCCAACTAATTGGGGACTTAAACTGTAACAAGGTTTTAATACTTTGTTTAATAATTACACCAGGATGTCGACTGCGTGTAACCCAAGGTTTTAATACTTTGTTAACAATTATGCCAAGTGTCCTTGTACATAATTTCACCCTTGTTTTAATAAGTCTATTAACTATTAATCCATTCCCGTGTCCGGTTAAATGAACGATTATTCGTACATATAAATATCCCCCCCATCGTGTCCGATTGAGTGTATATGGTTATTTATAGGTATGTCCAATTGTAAATCTTTATATTAAAATTAACAAACTATCATTTAGTTAAACAAATATAAATCCCATTAATAGCTCATAGTCTAATTTCTACAAGTGTCGTTCTTTTATCCAAACCCCAATTATGGTACAAAGCTCAATTACCCAATTTTAATATTTTTAGTCAAACATCACGATTACTTCGGCATTAAATAAGCATAATAATAACTTAGTTACGAGACATTAATTTTAAAAAGGAGGACATAACTTACATTGATTATTTGACAGAATTTCGACTTCAAAACCCGTAAAATAACCTTAACATAACCCAAACTAACTAATATAAAACTAACCTATACTATATATATATATATATATATATATATATATATATATATATATATATATATATATATTATATATATTATATATATATATTATTATTACAAAGGGAGTATTATTTATTTTTTTTGTGTTTTTAAAACTCGGCAGAAGCTCGTTGCATTTATAGGACATTTCTGATTTTGGCAGCTCCGCGAGTGCGGAGGTTTAAGCCTTCACAGCTCCGCGAGTGCGGAGTTCCCTGGGCCAGCTCACCAATTTTTGGCCATTTGCTTGTCGACGTTTTATTTAAATATATATAATATATAAATAATTTATATAATTATTTAAATATTATATTATATTCTTGTGCATAGTTGACTCATAATTTTTAGTCCGTTGCGTCGGGTGTTGATAGTTGGCTCAGGTCCCGATTCCGGATTTTCGAACGTCCTTTCGTATAATTTAATATCTTGTACTTTGCGTTCCGCAACTTGTACTCTTGTCATTTTTAGACGTTTCTTATCAATAAATTGAACCACTTGGATTGTATCTTGTACATTTGAACTTTTTGGACGGTTTTGTCTTTGAATCTTCATTTTCGCCTTTTGTCTTCGCACTTATTTAATTAAACGAATATTACTTGAAAATAGAACAATTGCAACTGAAAACTTTACATATTGGAAGGATATTGCTACTAAATATATGTTCATTTGGAGCACTATCAAATATCCCCACACTTGAACGTTGCTTGTCCTCAAGCAATACAGAACTTGAAATTAAATCACACGAATCACTTCTTTATTCTTCACACTTTATACATCAGTGATTTTGATACGGCAGTATAAACAATGATAGTAACGGTGTGGTTTACAGTCCCACATGACTATTAAAAATTTAGATCCTTTAAGGAAATTGGATCTTTATGAAAACATTTGATCTTTTGAAAATTCAATCTAGCTTTTACCCTAGATAAGTTTTCCGGAATAACCCTTCACCGGTGTTTGCAAAATATTTTTGTGGGTTTTGTGGGTTTCAGATTTGAAAATTTTAGCTCAACACTTGCGGTTTTGTGTTACCCACTTGCTAACCTTGTATTTAGGAAAGCAACACGTCCAGTTTACTTGTCCCATATATTACCTTTCGGCAAACTACCATCCGGTTGTAAAGGAAAGCGATGAACAAGCAACTGTTAAGGCAATGTCTAATGACATGCATTTGATTATGGTCCAAAAACGTGTCGGATGCTATTACTATCCTTTGTAGGAGCAATAGTAAAGATCGTCTTATGATTTTTCGGTCTGGCACAAGGTCCTGTCTTCAACCATGCTATGCAACCACCGTTCTTACGGTTGACACCCGATTTGGTTCATATGACCAAATGAATTCCAGGTGAATTCCTAGAATTTTACGTTCAATGGTAATGAACGCATTGAAAATGGGTTTTCAGAAAACAAATCGGTTTTAAATTTTGATCAAAATATTTTCTCGTTCAAGCTCGAGTTTAGATATCATCGAATTCTATGAGTTTTTAATTCTCAATCTTTAAGGTCAATCTCAAGGATTGAGTAATATCAGGCTTAAAAGATGATTTTTAATCTTTAAGGAGATTATCCTTTCTGGGGGTCTGATTCATTAGTCTTATCAAGCTAATTTGCACGGCGCCCTCCCCATTTTACAAAACAGATCCTCTCATGGTTTGGATAAGTCTGACCACATGGCGACCCTGTTTGATGCTGAGGTCCGTGGATTTCCTGCTGATTTTAGAGATGACTTTTCTAGATTTTTCATCAACCTACAGCTGGTCTGGATGACAACTTCTTGACCTAAATCAAGAAGCGCGTGTCTTTTCCGGAAGACTTTACTTCCTTTTAATGATGGAATAGATTCATCGTGTAGATCCATCTATTCTTTCAAAAGTATTACAATAAATCGGGTAAAACAGTTAATTTAGTCCAAAACAAAAGCACCTGCAATAACTTTACAGAAACATGTGATAGATAGTTTTTAATTGAATAACTTGGTACATTCTCCTCACACTTAGCTTTTTTCATGCATCTTTTTATATCTTAATAAATAAATTCAAGCGTTTTAGTTGTTTCTCAATTTATGTCCTTTTCGAGGTAACAATAATTTCGGCATTAACACCTAGTTTTATCGTTCATAAATATATATAAACATGATTTTGAATTCATTTAGTTGAAATTTTTTTAAATTTTCACAATATTTAGAAAATAAGCCAAGTATAAACCCGAGAGAATTTATAACCCTTCCCCACACTTGAGATCATGCAATGCCCTCATTTGCATGAAATCAGACTCTAATTATAAATTCATGAGGGTGATTAGTGTAGAAAAGTAATTAAAAATACCCAGTCTGTAATTACAAAGCTTGTCGAATGATATATGGTGCGACTCACCATTCATTCCTTCTTGTTTTATCACACATGTTTTTCTTCAAAAACGGTTGCTTTTCTGAACTGTTTGCTAATTTTTGAAAACGCGTCTTTTACCCTAATCGTGCATTTTTATTAACGAGTTATGCACTAACCCGAACCCCTAATTTAACGTTAAGTGGGGTTAGACTCCCCCACACTTAGCTGACGACATATGAAGTCGGTAGAATAAGTTCCACGAATTAAAATAGTGAGCCAGTTATTTACATCTCGGGTGGTGTATAATATATCAATGGGTTTAAAGTTTAGACCCACCCGATCGTCACTACTTAATTCTTTTTTAAGTGTAGCTTTTAGTAAATGGATATGTCTCTTTTCTGGTTCTTGGTCAAATGGATCGATATACACCGACATACATACTATAGGGTGGACAATTCCTAACATTTCCTCCCGTTCATTTTCGGGATCAAAGGTTTCACCTCTATTACCCAATTGGGTGAAATCCGAGGTGTCATTATCTATTACAGCTCGTAGTTCATCTTCGGTAGATGACTCGTCTATTGAGAATATTGGGTTGGAAGGTTGTGGAATTTTGAATTTCGGGATCGAAGTAGATTCTTCTTCATTAACGGTCCTTATCGGTCCCACCACTTTAGTCTCGAGGGTAAAATTTTCAACGTTATCATTTTCCCAAGAGTACCAATTTGTCACCCTTACTTCTTCTTCATCCATCGATGGATCGATGATATTATCGGTAGAGGCTAATGTGTCGATATGTTGTGAAATTGGTAAAGTTGAATAAAAAGTATCATCGGTATAATTGGTGATTTCGGAGCTCTCGAATTCAACAAAATTCGATGATATGAGATTTTCTTGCACAATACTCCTCAGATCAACATGTGTGTAATCTGATAGAGTTTCAGCTTGCCTATTTACAAACTCTCTCATTTGTTCATTTTGAGCATCAAGTTCTTCGAGTTTGATTTTCATATAATCTAAAGAATTTTCAGACACATAATTTTCCTCGTCCTCTGGTTGTTGAGTTTGGATATATTCTTGGGAATAATCCCAATTTGAATTGTATTCTTCATAATCATTCCATTCAGGTTCCATGGGTGCGTAATTTTCCATAGGAACATAATAATAACATTCCCATGTTGAATGATAATCTCCACAGATTTCACAACCAGTTATTGTTTCGTCATTCGTGAGCCAAGATTGACCGAACGAATTTTCATCAACACCCGTTTGAGAGTATTGATTTCGTATGTCATAAAGAGTTTCCAAAATATTTTCGAGATTTTTCATAATACACTTATTACCAAATTTTAGCTACAATGTGGTGCATTTACTAATTATTCTATTAGTTATAAACTAAAAATTATATAAGTTATCAAATTAATAGACTTTTCTGCTTTTGCCCACGTTTCGAATAGCCAATAGATGTAGCAGGGAGCCAGAACCCTTTAAATCGGAAGCTCACAACTCAGCCACTAACAAATCCAACTATTACTACGAAGCAGAAAATTTGGATATCTATCAATTTAACCGCTTAAAATAATTTTTCGTTTTGAATTATTAGAGAAGAAATAGAGAAAATTCTAAGTCCTAAAAACTAGAGCGGCGAGAAATAAGAAAGAAAAAGAGTAGCGTCGAAAAACGTCGAAAAATAAAAAATTGAAAAATAAAATAAGAAAGTAGCGCGTCGAAACTTAAAATTCTAAAAAAATTAAATATTAAAATTTGCGTCTAAAGGTATTAAAACTTAGAAGGAATTCTAAATCCAAAACGGCAATAACTTAAAAAGGTACTAAAATTTATTAAATACTAAAGCGATAAGTGACGTCGTAAAATTTTAAAGCGCCTAAATCTTAATCTAAAGAAAAAGCACTTAAGGGATTTTATGGCAAAGCCTAAAAATCTAGAAATAAAAATAACTATGGCAAATACTATATTTAAAACTAAGTACGAACGATAAAAAAATATAATTATGCTAAAACAAATAAAAAGATACAAAATATAAAAATAAACTTAAAGTTTATAAAATTATAATTTTTATAAAAATATTATTTTTATATTATTTATTTTATAAAAGTATTAATTTATATATTTATTTAAACTAATTAAACTTAAAAATACAAATTAATTAATAAAACTAAACTAAATAATAAAATACTAAAAATCTAATTAGGGTTTAATTATAATAAATAATAATACACCATAATAAATGCGAAACTAGGGTTGATCAGGCGTGTCAGGGTACCTACACGAGTGCGGATGAACCCAGTTCAAATACTCCGCGAGTCACAGAGGGTTCAGTTTCAGCTGAGAAAGGTTCGATTTTTATGCAGGTTCGGATTTTTTTTTTAAACTTATATTTTTATAAAAAGAACTTGATAAAAACTTTTATCTTTTTTTTTAATATAGCATTGCGCTTTCGGCGTTTATGTTCCCCGGTAGCGGTGCCAAAAATACTTGATGTATGCGAGGCGTACTAGGAAATAGTTATATTTTTACTACGAAATACGATGAAATATGATACAAGTTTTAATTAATTTATTTACAGATGAGATATACCTAAACCTTGCTACAACACTTATAGGCAGTGTACCTAATCGTACAGTAGTGTAGTTTTTAGTAAGTCCGGTTCGTTCTACAGGGAAATCTTTTAAACAAAGCTTAACGCTATATTAGTTTTAATTTATAAAAATACAAATATATATATAAGTAATATTATTATTATAAAAGGGGATTTTTACCGTTTAATGACCGGTTTGTCGATTTTAAAACTTTAGTCGCAGTTAAAACCGAATGTAAAATATATAAATATAACTTAATTTAAAATGTAAAATAAATAACGATAATGAAATTGCGATAAATAAAATTGTGATAATTAAAAAGTACAATAATTAAAAGTACAATTAAATACAATGACAATAAATAAAAATGTGATAATTAGAAGTACAATTAAATATGAAAATAAAGGAATTATGCTTATTTAAACTTCCGTAATCATGATGTTTGATGTGTTGATTTTAGTTTTATGCCCATGGCTTAATTATTCTTTGTCCTAGATTATTCAATATGTCCGTCTGGTTTTTGTCCATAACAGTCCATCAGTCATAAATATAAAGTGCGAGTGTCCTCGTCAAATTATCCTTATATCCGAAGTCAAATATTCCAACTAATTGGGGACTTAAACTGTAATAAGGTTTTAATACTTTATTTAATAATTACACCAGGATGTCGACTGCGTGTAACCCAAGGTTTTAATACTTTGTTAACAATTATGCCAAGTGTCCTTGTACATAATTTCACCCTTGTTTTAATAAGTCTATTAACTATTAATCCATTCCCGTATCCGGTTAAATGAACGATTATTCGTACATATAAATATCCCGCCCATAGTGTCCGATTGAGTGTATATGGTTATTTATAGGTATGTCTAATTGTAAATCTTTATATTAAAATTAACAAACTATCATTTAGTTAAACAAATATAAAGCCCATTAATAGCCCATATTCTAATTTCCACAAGTGTCGTTCTTTTGTCCAAACCCCAATTATGGTACAAAGCCCAATTACCCAATTTTAATATTTTTAGTCAAACATCACGATTACTTCGGCATTAAATAAGCATAATAATAACTTAGTTACGAGACATTAATTTTAAAAAGGAGGACATATCTTACATTGATTATTTATCGCGTAGTGTTACACGGACAGAATTTCGACTTCAAAACCCGTAAAATAACCTTAACATAACCCAAAATAACTAATATAAAACTAACCTATACTATATATATATATATATTATATATATATTATTATTATTACAAAGGGAGTATTATTTATTTTTTTGTGTTTTTAAAACTCGGCAGAAGCTCGTTGCATTTATAGGACATTTCTGATTTTGGCTGCTCCGCGAGTGCGGAGGTTTAAGCCTTCACAGCTCTGCGAGTACGGAGTTCCCTGGGCCAGGTCACCAATTTTTGTCCATTTGCTTGTCGACGTTTTATTTAAATATATATAATATATAAATAATTTATATAATTATTTAAATATTATATTATATTCTTGTGCATAGTTGACTCATAATTTTTAGTCCGTTGCATCAGGCGTTGATAGTTGGCTCAGGTCCCGATTCTGAATTTTCGAACGTCCTTTCGTATAATTTAATATCTTGTACTTTGCGTTCCGCAACTTGTACTCTTGTCATTTTTAGACGTTTCTTATCAATAAATTGAACCACTTGGATTGTATCTTGTACATTTGACCTTTTTGGATGGTTTTGTCTTCGAATCTTCGTTTTCGCCTTTTGTCTTCGCACTTATTTAATTAAACGAATATTACTTGAAAATAGAACAATTGCAACTGAAAACTTTACATATTGGAAGGATATTGCTACTAAATATATGCTCATTTGGAGCACTATTAGTTGACCAACTTGAGTTTGTGATTGATATTATGTATAATGTAATAGGTACGTTACATTGAAGGTTCTCGGACTTGATTATCTTTCACCGAAGGCGAAAGGTGAGTGGAATAATTATATGCGTAGATATATAATTTATTTATTTGTAGTAGCGTGAGATATGAAGTGTCGAAGTGTTAAGACACCACGTTTCACGTGACGAGTGAAGCACCGAGGTGTTAAGGTGCCACTCTAGGTAATTGACGGGTGAAGCATCGAGGTGTTAAGATGCCACTCGGGGTGAAGCATCGAGGTGTTAAGATGCCACCTAGGAGTGTAGTGTCGAGGTGTTAAGACACCACTCCGTAACTTAATGAGTTAAGCATCGAGGTATTAAGATGCCACTCGGGGTGAAGTACCGAGGTGTTAAGGTGCCACCCTAGGGGTTAGTGATACGAGGTGTTAAGTACCCTAACGGATGTTATGAACACCGATGGCATTTTCGCGAGCGCCATTCCCTTGTACGATTGGTTAACCATGGTTATTTGCGTTGTAAGTGTAAGCATAATATATTATTCGAATTATATTATATGCGTTGCTATGCTAGCTTGTGGTATTGGAGATTTCTAGCTTGTATTCGAGATTATAAGCTAATTGTGTTGCTAGCATGTATGCGGTGTTTGAGTAAGTGATTTGCAAGTAGGTATATTATATATGTATGTGCATAATTATTGCATTCACTAAGCGTTAGCTTACCATCTCGTTGTTTACCATTTTATAGGTTCCGGCGTGGATAAGGGTAAGGGCATACGGTTGAATTAGAGATCCCGCTTGTTGGGGGACGCCTTTTGGATGTGTTAGCTTTTGGAGTTTGACCATGACTTGGGTAGTTTAATCCCAAACACCATGCTCATTGCGTCGTTTGGTACTTAAACTTTTTGATGGTCGAAACTCATATTTTGTATTAAACTCGTAAAACGGCCGATGTGGGTCCCGCTTCGTAAAACTCATTTTATTAATGGAATATGTTAGTTTTACATATTTGAATATGTTGTTAGAAGCGTTTTGTCTAATTATGTCGGGAAGTGGCCGATCTATTTCACGTTTCATGACTTTTGGGACAGACCAGTTTGGCGCGCCGCGCGGCCATATGGCGCGCCGCGCCATATGCTTTTCCAGCAAAAAAAATTATTTGTTATTTTTACGCGGGTTGTTCGTGGTTTGGTTTGGGGTTGTTACAAGCTAACTCGATCATTACCGCATATAGAGTGTCTATGGTTATTCCAAATAATATATATAGATGCGTCGATATGATATGTCAAAACATTGTATATGTGTCCCGACGATATTTAAAGTGCGTAAAGTAAATAACAGAAATTAAATGACGATAAATAAAATTGCGAGAATATAAATTGCGATAAATAAATTGCGATAAATAAAATGTAATCAGTTAGCTAGGAACAGTTAGCTAGGAACAGTTAGCGTGGATTCTTAACAAAATTTTTCTCATAGTTAATTTGTTTGTTTCTAACAAATTTTATTTTGTCCACTATTTTCTTCATTATACCACTTGTTGGATTCTGATAGGTAAAAATCCAAATATGAAATTGAATGAAAATGGTTATTCTACGGTGAACGGATCCGTATATCTGTGGATGTAAGTGGGATAGTAAATGACTGTTGAATCAGATTCGAAGAATGTACAGTGTAACTTATTAATGTGAAATCTAAATATCCCTCGGGTATTACCTACCCGTTAAAATATTTTCACCATTAACAGTTTGTACAAAAGAATTTTTAATTACCATCGTTATGAAAATATATATACATATATATTTTCTTCAGATGTAATCATGGATTTAATGAGTTAATATGATATTAATCTCATTTGCTTTTCGGGTTGAGCTAGAATAAATAATCTCTAAGACTTTAGAGATTACATAATCGTCATGTTCAGTGAAGATAAATGATATAGAACGATTCGTAGAATGATGATTATACTCGAGGTACAGAATGAGATGTTGAGGCATGTGATGTTGAAACATGGGTTGTTGGTGGTACTGTTGGTGCCGGTGATGTTGCTGAAGCTGGTAAGTTTTGCACCATATTCTCCAAATTGATTACTCGAGCGCGAAGCTCGTTGACTTCTTCCATTATTCCGGGATGATTGTCGGTCGAAACGAGCGGATGAATAAGGTTTAGAATTGTGGATAGAATATAATCGTAATGAGCTACTCTGGAAATAAGTGTGAAAATGGTATTTCAAATGGGTTCGTCGTTAAGTGCTTCAGGTTCTTCATCAAGAGTGCAGGTTGGTGGGTGCAAAGGATCACCTTCTTCTCGTCTCCATCGGTTAAGTCGACTACAAACCCATCCCCAATTCATCTAGAATTGAAGATGACTAATTGGTTGATCCATTCCGGTCACACTGCTTTCGGAGCTTGAGTGGAATTCCATATCGAAATCCGTGGGACTTGAACTAATGACAAATTTCATTCCGTACGATTGACTAAAGGATTTTTCGATATGAAATGATTTTCGGTTATTGGATGGTATTCTAATTACATAGAATATCTATATATATAGAGCAAAAGATTTCGTAGATTACGAAGGAATTTACGGAATATGTCAGGAAAAGTTTACAGTAACAGATACGCTAAGATATGAATTAGCAGATACGCTAAGATATGAATTAGCAGATATGCTAAGATATGAATTTTTTTCTATACACTATCTATGCAATGAATGCAGTAAAACGTGTTTAGACCTAAGATGATAAGCAGGTAATTTTCGACACAAAATGATAAGCAAAACTTTTGACATGCAGACACGGTCGAAGTCCAGACTCACTAATGCATCTTAACAACTATCAGTTAGAAACATTAATGCAAGACCTGGTTCGCTAAGACCACCGCTCTGATACCAACTGAAAGGACCCGTTCATAACGATTATAAACAATTCACAATAGTTGATTTCATTGCGAGGTATTTGACCTCTATATGATACATTTTACAAACATTGCATTCGTTTTTAAAAGACAAACTTTCTTTACATCGAAAGTTGACGGCATGCATACCATTTCATAATACATCTAACTATAATTGACTTAATAATAATCTTGATGAACTCAACGACTCGAATGCAACGTCTTTTGAAATATGTCATGAATGACTCCAAGTAATATCTCTAAAATGAGAAAATTCACAGCGGAAGATTTCTTTTATAGCTGAGAATAAACATGCTTAAAAGTGTCAACCAAAAGGTTGGTGAGTTCATTAGTTTCTAATAAACATTCATTTTCATCATTTTAATAGACGACAAGATTTCATATATTGACACGCATAACTCTCGAATTAAAATTCATTCATATGGTGAACACCTGGTAACCGACCTTAACAGGATGCATATAGAATATCCCCATCATTTCGGGACTCACATCAGACATGATAAATCGAAGTACTAAAGCAGTTCAAATTCTCTGTCCGGGGCTTGTTAGTGCCCATAGATCTATCTTTAGGATTCGTGTCAATTGGTGGCAATTATAATAAACACCAATTCTTAGGCTACCAAGCTAAGAAGGGGCATATTCGGTTTGATAATCCAACCATAGAATGTAGTTTCGATCACTTGTGTCTATTTAGTAAAGTATTTATAAAAACAGTGCATGTATTCTCAGTTCCAAATATATAAATATATATATATATATATATATATATATATATATATATATATATATATATATATTGCAAAAGCATTTAAAAAGGGAGCAAATGAAACTCACCATACTGTATTTTATAGTAAAAATACATATGATGACATTGAACAAGTGTAGGGTTGGCTTCGGATTCACGAACCTATATCATTTATATATATATATATATATATATATATATATATATATATATATATATATATATATATATATATATATATATATATATATATATATATATATATATATATATATATATATATATATATATATATATATATATATATATATATATTAACACATATAATGGTAATCGAATAAATTTATATGTTATTAGTGATTTAATTGTTATTTTAATTATGTGTTTCATTAATAATTTAATTAACTATATTTATTTTATATACTTTAGAAGAAAAAAATAAAAAAAATATTAATATAGTTATGTTATATGTAAGAATTATATTTTACATAAATAATATTTGTTGTAATAGTAATAATAATACTAATGGTAATATTAGTAATACAAATAATGATAATAGTAATAATAATGTTATAATTAATAATTTTAATGTTAAATGTAATAATGAGGATAACGATAATAGTAATGATAACAATAGTAATAATAATAATATTTATAATACTTAGTAATAATAATACTAATAAAAAATAATAATACTAATACTAATAAAAAAATGATAAAAATAATAATGATACATATTTTATCAATTCAAAAAATGATAATAATAATAATAATAATACTTATGTTAATACTAAAAATGATACGATAATAATAATAGTAATGGTAATAGAAATACTACCTTAAAGAAGTAGCCCTTAAAAAATATGCCAACGTCCAGGTTTGAACCCGCGACGTCCCGTTAACCCGAAAACATCCTTAACAATTACTATCTAAACCATAACCATCGTCATAATCTTCTTTACTACCCATTCGCCATCACCATAAATCATGTAGTGACCCGAACTTTTCCATGTTTATATATATTAATTGAGATTGATATTTACATGATTAAATGTTTCCAACATGTTAAGCAATCAAACTTGTTAAGACTTGATTAATTGAAATATGTTTCATATAGACAATTGACCACCCAAGTTGACCGGTGATTCACGAACGTTAAAACTTGTAAAAACTACATGATGACATATATATGGATATATATATATAGTTAACATGATACTATGATAAGTAAACATATCATTAAGTATATTAACAATGAACTACATATGTAAAAACAAGACTACTAACTTAATGATTTTTAAACGAGACATATATGTAACGATTATCGTTGTAAAGACATTTAATGTATATATATCATATTAAGAGATATTCATACATGATAATATCATTATAATATAATAATTTAAAATCTCATTTGATATTATAAACATTGGGTTAACAACATTTAACAAGATCGTTAACCTAAAGGTTTCAAAACAACACTTACATGTAACGACTAACGATGACTTAACGACTCAGTTAAAATGTATATACATGTAGTGTTTTAATATGTATTTATACACTTTTGAAAGACTTCAATACACTTATCAAAATACTTCTACTTAACAAAAATGCTTACAATTACATCCTCGTTCAGTTTCATCAACAATTCTACTCGTATGCACCCGTATTCGTACTCGTACAATACACAGCTTTTAGATGTATGTACTATTGGTATATACACTCCAATAATCAGCTCTTAGCAGCCCATGTGAGTCACCTAACACATGTGGGAACCATCATTTGGAAACTAGCATGAAATATCTCATAAAATTACAAAAATATGAGTAATCATTCATGACTTATTTACATGAAAACAAAATTACATATCCTTTATATCTAATCCATACACCAACGACCAAAAACAACTACAAACACTTTCATTCTTCAATTTTATTCATCTAATTGATCTCTCTCAAGTTCTATCTTCAAGTTCTAAGTGTTCTTCATAAATTCTACAAGTTCTAGTTACATAAAATCAAGAATACTTCCAAGTTCGCTAGCTCACTTCCAATCTTGTAAGGTGATCATCCAACCTCAAGAAATCTTTATTTCTTACAGTAGGTTATCATTCTAATACAAGGTAATAATCATATTCAAACTTTGGTTCAATTTCTATAACTATAACAATCTTATTTCAACTGATGATCTTACTTGAACTTGTTTTCGTGTCATGATTCTGCTTCAAGAACTTCGAGCCATCCAAGGATCCGTTGAAGCTAGATCCATTTTTCTATTTTCCAGTAGATTTATCCAAGGAACTTAAGGTAGTAATTATGTTCATAACATCATTCAATTCATACATATAAAGCTATCTTATTCGAAGGTTTAAACTTGTAATCACTAGAACATAGTTTAGTTAATTCTAAACTTGTTCACAAATAAAAGTTAATCCTTCTAACTTGACTTTTAAAATCAACTAAACACATGTTCTATATCTATATGATATGCTAACTTAATGATTTAAAACCTGGAAACACGAAAAACACCGTAAAACCGGATTTACGCCGTCGTAGTAACACCGCGGGCTGTTTTGGGTTAGTTAATTAAAAACTATGATAAACTTTGATTTAAAAGTTGTTATTCTGAGAAAATGATTTTTATTATGAACATGAAACTATATCCAAAAATTATGGTTAAACTCAAAGTGGAAGTATGTTTTCTAAAATGGTCATCTAGACGTCGTTATTTCGACTGAAATGACTACCTTTACAAAAATGACTTGTAACTTATTTTTCTGACTATAAACCTATACTTTTTCTGTTTAGATTCATAAAATAGAGTTCAATATGAAACCATAGCAATTTGATTCACTCAAAACGGATTTAAAATGAAGAAGTTATGGGTAAAACAAGATTGGATAATTTTTCTCATTTTAGCTACGTGAAAATTGGTAACAAATCTATTCCAACCATAAATTAATCAACTTGTATTGTATATTATGTAATCTTGAGATACCATAGACACGTATACAATACTGAGATATATATAGTTTGAGTTGTGATCAATACTGAGATACGTATACACTGGGTCGTGGATTGATTCAAGATAATATTTATCGATTTATTTCTGTACATCTAACTGTGGACAAATAGTTGTAGGTTACTAACGAGGACAGCTGACTTAATAAACTTAAAACATCAAAATATATTAAAAGTGTTGTAAATATATTTTGAACATACTTTGATATATATGTATATATTGTTATAGGTTCGTGAATCAACAGTGGCCAAGTCTTACTTCCCGACGAAGTAAAAATCTGTGAAAGTGAGTTATAGTCCCACTTTTAAAATCTAATATTTTTGGGATGAGAATACGTGCAGGTTTTATAAATGATTTACAAAATAGACACAAGTACGTGAAACTACATTCTATGGTTGAATTATCGAAATCGAATATGCCCCTTTTTATTAAGTCTGGTAATCTAAGAATTAGGGAACAGACACCCTAATTGACGCGAATCCTAAAGATAGATCTATTGGGCCTAACAAACCCCATCCAAAGTACCGGATGCTTTAGTACTTCGAAATTTATATCATATCAGAAGGGTGTCCCGGAATGATGGGGATATTCTTATATATGCATCTTGTTAATGTCGGTTACCAGGTGTTCACCATATGAATGATTTTTATCTCTATGTATGGGATGTGTATTGAAATATGAAATCTTGTGGTCTATTGTTACGATTTGATATATATAGGTTAAACCTATAACTCACCAACATTTTTGTTGACGTTTAAAGCATGTTTATTCTCAGGTGAATACTAAGAGCTTCCGTTGTTGCATACTAAAATAAGGACAAGATTTAGAGTCCATGTTTGTATGATATTGTGTAAAAACTGCATTCAAGAAACTGATTTCGATGTAACATATTTGTATTGTAAACCATTATGTAATGGTCGTGTGTAAACAGGATATTTTAGATTATCATTATTTGATAATCTACGTAAAGCTTTTTAAACCTTTATTTATGAAGTAAAGGTTATGGTTTGTTTTAAAAATGAATGCAGTCTTTGAAAAACGTCTCATATAGAGGTCAAAACCTCGCAACGAAATCAATTAATATGGAACGTTTTTAATCAATAAGAACGGGACATTTCAGTTGGTATCCGAGCGTTGGTCTTAGAGAACCAGAATTCTGCATTGGTGTGTCTTATCGAGTTTGTTAGGATGCATTAGTGAGTCTGGACTTCGACCGTGTTTACTTGAAAAATGATTTCTTAACAAATTTTGTTGGAAACTATATATTTTTAACATGTGAATATTATGTGATATATTAATCTCTTAACGCGTTTGATATTATGTGATAGATGTCTACCTCTAGAACAAGACCCATTGACTCACCTAATAATAATGAAGAGTCAAATGTAAATTGGAATGATTCGTGGACTGATTCACAAGTTCCCGAAGAGGAACCGGAAGAAGAGTCGGAACCGAAAGAAGAATCGGAACCGGAAGAAGAATCGGAACCGGATGAAGAAATAGAACCGGTGGGGGAAATAATAAAACGGTTAAGTAAAAGAAAATCCTCAACCAACCGACCAAGGTTAATTATGGTCAATGGTGTTTCCGCCAAGGAAGCAAAATATTGGGAGGATTACCAATTCTCCAATGAATCGGATTCCGACGAGAATTCCGATGATGTTATAGAAATTACCCCAACTGAATTTAAAAAGGCAAAAGAAAATAATAAGGGAAAGGGCATAAAAATAGAGAAATCTAATTCCAACCCCGATGAACTTTATATGTATCGTCAACCCCCGAAGTCCTTAAGTTGTAACAATGACCCGGGAACCTCTAAACCACCAGGTTTTTCTAAACCAATGTGGAAAACGACGGCTCGTATTAGGGGAACATCATATATCCCTAGAAACTTGGCAAAACGAACCAAAACCAAAAAAGAAGAAACAAGCGAGTCGGAATAAGATAGTTGTATTCGTGTAGTGTAATATATGTAATATAGTGTGCTTATGCTTTAAGATATATGTAAAAATTGCTTGTATTAATAAGTATTTTTTTTATGAATCTAACTCTTGTCTATTTTACAGTATAAAAACACAAAATGGATAGATAACCCAATATTTTAAGGGACCTACCCGGAGACATGATTGATGAAATCTTGTCTAGAGTCGGTCAGAATTCTTCGGCACAACTATTTAAGGCGAGATCAGTTTGTAAGACATTCGAAGAACGTTCCAAGAATGCCTTGGTTTATAAAAGGCTTTCGTTCGAAAGATGGGGGATATCACATTGGGAAATCCATAAGTTACGATGTGTTTACTTTGACGCATATATTGCGGGGAACCCAAATGCTATTTTACGCAATGGGTTAAGAAATTATTTTGACTCAAAATATCCGAATATTGGACTTGGTGATTTAGAAAAAGCGGCTAACATGCAACATAAAGAAGCATGTTATGCTTACGGATTAGTAATGTTCGCTTCTCACCAAAGTGAGAACAAGAACATCGGGCTACAACTATTAAACAAAACGTTCCCACAAGTGACGGAGTCGGTAATTGGGGTAAGAAATGAGGTTTTTAGATTGTTACGGGACTGTTGGACATTACGTAACCCTCGTCCCTTTGACGACGTTACAACACGCTGTCTTATCAACGGCCATAATGGTTATGTTCCACAAGACCAAGGATGGGAAGTAATCCTAGTAAAACCAGAATGCATGACTTGTTTCTAGACGTATGAATTACGTGTCTTTATTGCCTTTGCTGAACGACTTGTGTACTAGCTAGAATTATCTTCACAACCATCTTGTATCAAATTTATTGTGTGCTATATTTCATGCTATATGTAAAATAAGCGGTATTGTAAGTTTGTAAAATATTGTGAAAAAGTTGAACGCGAAATATTATTATAATCAGTTTTTCATATAGAACTGTAGTAGTTGAATTGTATATTAGCTACTAAGTATGAACTTAACGGGTAGGTACTACCCGAATTTAAACTTATAAAACGCTAATATGAAGAAAAAGCTTTTATAAATGAGTTCATATTATGCTACGAAATACTATTAACTACTCTTAATATTCTGTATGATTAACTTGTTCCATTTGACTATTTTGAAGGAAATGGCACCGACTACTCGACACACCGTTAATATGAATGAAGAGGAATTCCGTACTTTTCTAGCTTCAAACATAGCCGCAGTACAGGCTGCGCTACATACCAACAATAACCTTGGATCTAGCAGTACAGGAAATCGTGTAGGATGCACCTACAAAGAATTCACTGCCTGCAAACCTTTGGAATTTGATGGAACCGAAGGACCGATCGGATTGAAACGGTGGACCGAGAAGGTCGAATCGGTGTTTGCCATAAGTAAGTGTACCGAAGAGGACAAAGTGAAGTACGCTACGCATACCTTCACAGGTTCTGCGTTAACATGGTGGAATACCTATCTAGAGCAAGTGGGACAAGACGATGCGTACGCACTACCGTGGTCAGCATTCAAGCACTTGATGAACGAGAAGTACCGTCCCAGAACCGAGGTCAATAAGCTCAAGACAGAACTTAGAGGGTTACGAACCCAAGGATTTGATATTACCACGTACGAAAGACGATTCACAGAATTGTGCCTATTGTGTCTGGGAGCATTCGAAGATGAGGAAGAGAAGATCGACGCGTTTGTGAAAGGATTACCGGAAAGAATCCAAGAAGATATAAGTTCACACGAGCCCGCCTCCATACAACAGGCATGTAGAATGGCTCACAAACTAGTGAACCAGATTGAAGAAAGAATTAAAGAACAGACTGCTGAAGAGGCCAATGTGAAGCAAGTCAAAAGAAAGTGGGAGGAAAACGGTGATAAGAATCACCAATACAACAACAACAGAAATTACAACAATAATCGCAACAATTATCCCAACAATCGCAACATCAATCGCAACTACAACAAACGGCCCAACAATAACAACAACAACAACAGCAACTACAACAATCATCCCAACAACAATAATAACCGCAACAACAATAACAATCAGAAGCAGCTATGCCAAAGGTGTGAAAAGTATCACTCGGGGTTCTACACCAAATTTTACAACAAGTGTAAAAGAAATGGTCATAGCGCGGCGAAGTGTGAGGTCTATGGACCAGGGGTTAATAGAACGAAAGGAACAAATGGTGTCAGAATGAGTAATGGCGGAGCAAGTAGTGTCGGAGCAAGTTATGCCGATGTAGTTTGTTATAAATGTGGAAAACCGGGCCACATTATTAGAAATTTCCCGAACCAGGAGAACACGAATGGACAAGGCCGCGGAAGAGTTTTCAATATTAATGCGGCAGAGGCACAGGAAGACCCGGAGCTTGTTACGGGTACGTTTCTTATTGACAATAAATCTGCTTACGTTTTATTTGATTCGGGTATGGATAGAAGCTATATGAGTAGAGATTTTTGTGCTAAATTAAGTTGTCCATTGACGCCTTTGGATAGTAAATTTTTACTCGAATTAGCAAATGGTAAATTAATTTCAGCAGATAATATATGTCGGAATCGAGAAATTAAACTGGTTAGCGAAACATTTAAGATTGATTTGATACCAGTAGAGTTAGGGAGTTTTGATGTGATAATCGGTATGGACTGGTTGAAAGAAGTGAAAGCAGAGATCGTTTGTTACAAAAATGCAATTCGCATTATACGAGAAAAAGGAAAACCCTTAATGGTGTACGGAGAAAAGGGCAACACGAAGCTACATCTTATTAGTAATTTGAAGGCACAAAAACTAATAAGAAAAGGTTGCTATGCTGTTCTAGCACACGTCGAGAAAGTACAAACTGAAGAAAAGAGCATCAATGATGTTCCCATTGCAAAAGAATTTCCCGATGTATTTCCGAAAGAATTACCGGGATTACCCCCACATCGATCCGTTGAATTTCAAATAGATCTTGTACCAGGAGCTGCACCAATAGCTCGTGCTCCTTACAGACTCGCACCCAGCGAGATGAAAGAACTGCAAAGCCAATTACAAGAACTTTTAGAGCGTGGTTTCATTCGACCAAGCACATCACCGTGGGGAGCTCCTGTTTTGTTTGTCAAGAAGAAAGATGGTACATTCAGGTTGTGTATCGACTACCGAGAGTTGAACAAACTTACCATCAAGAACAACTACCCACTACCGAGAATCGACGACTTATTTGATCAACTACAAGGCTCGTTTGTTTATTCAAAGATTGACTTACGTTCCGGGTATCATCAAATGCGGGTGAAAGAAGATGATATTCCAAAGACTGCTTTCAGAACACGTTACGGTCATTACGAGTTTATGGTCATGTCGTTTGGTTTAACTAATGCACCAGCTGTGTTCATGGACCTTATGAACCGAGTGTGTGGACCATACCTTGACAAGTTTGTCATTGTTTTCATTGATGACATACTTATTTACTCAAAGAATGACCAAGAACACGGTGAACATTTGAGAAAGGTGTTAGAAGTATTGAGGAAGGAAGAATTGTACGCTAAGTTTTCAAAGTGTGCATTTTGGTTGGAAGAAGTTAAATTCCTCGGTCACATAGTGAACAAAGAAGGTATTAAGGTGGATCCGGCAAAGATAGAAACTGTTGAAAAGTGGGAAACCCCGAAAACTCCGAAACACATACACCAGTTTTTATGACTAGCTGGTTACTACAGAAGGTTCATCCAAGACTTTTCCAGAATAGCAAAACCCTTGACTGCATTAACGCATAAAGGGAAGAAATTTGAATGGAATGATGAACAAGAGAAAGCGTTTCAGTTATTGAAGAAAAAGCTAACTACGACACCTATATTGTCATTGCCTGAAGGGAATGATGATTTTGTGATTTATTGTGATGCATCAAAGCAAGGTCTCGGTTGTGTATTAATGCAACGAACGAAGGTGATTTCTTATGCGTCTAGACAATTGAAGATTCACGAACAAAATTATACGACACATGATTTGGAATTAGGCGCGGTTGTTTTTGCATTAAAGACTTGGAGGCACTACTTATATGGGGTCAAAAGTATTATATATACCGACCACAAAAGTCTTCAACACATATTTAATCAGAAACAACTGAATATGAGGCAGCGTAGGTGGATTGAATTATTGAATGATTACGACTTTGAGATTCGTTACCACCCGGGGAAGGCAAATGTGGTAGCCGATGCCTTGAGCAGGAAGGACAGAGAACCCATTCGAGTAAAATCTATGAATATAATGATTCATAATAACCTTACTACTCAAATAAAGGAGGCGCAACAAGGAGTTTTAAAAGAGGGAAATTTAAAGGATGAAATACCCAAAGGATCGGAGAAGCATCTTAATATTCGGGAAGACGGAACCCGGTATAGGGCTGAAAGGATTTGGGTACCAAAATTTGGAGATATGAGAGAAATGGTACTTAGAGAAGCTCATAAAACCAGATACTCAATACATCCTGGAACGGGGAAGATGTACAAGGATCTCAAGAAACATTTTTGGTGGCCGGATATGAAAGCCGATGTTGATAAATACGTAGGAGAATGTTTGACGTGTTCTAAGGTCAAAGCTGAGCATCAGAAACCATCAGGTCTACTTCAACAACCCGAAATCCCAGAATGGAAATGGGAAAACATTACCATGGATTTCATCACTAAATTGCCAAGGACTGCAAGTGGTTTTGATACTATTTGGGTAATAGTTGATCGTCTCACCAAATTAGCACACTTCCTGCCAATAAGAGAAGATGACAAGATGGAGAAGTTAGCACAACTGTATTTGAAGGAAGTCGTCTCCAGACATGGAATACCAATCTCTATTATCTCTGATAGGGATGGCAGATTTATTTCAAGATTCTGGCAGACATTGCAGCAAGCATTAGGAACTCGTCTAGACATGAGTACTACCTATCATCCACAAACTGATGGGCAGAGCGAAAGGACGATAAAAACGCTTGAAGACATGCTACGAGCATGTGTTATTGATTTCGGAAACAGTTGGGATCGACATCTACCGTTAGCAGAATTTTCCTACAACAACAGCTACCATTCAAGCATTGAGATGGCGCCGTTTGAAGCACTTTATGGTAGAAAGTGCAGGTCTCCGATTTGTTGGAGTGAAGTGGGGGATAGACAGATTACGGGTCCGGAGATTATACAAGAAACTACCGAGAAGATCATCCAAATTCAACAACGGTTGAAAACCGCCCAAAGTCGACAAAAGAGCTACGCTGACATTAAAAGAAAATATATAGAATTTGAAATTGGAGAGATGGTCATGCTTAAAGTTGCACCTTGGAAAGGCGTTGTTCGATTTGGTAAATGAGGGAAATTAAATCCAAGGTATATTGGACCATTCAAGATTATTGATCGTGTCGGACCAGTAGCTTACCGACTTGAGTTACCTCAACAACTCGGGGCTGTACATAACACTTTCCAAGTCTCGAATTTGAAGAAATGTTTTTCTAAAGAAGATCTCACTATTCCGTTAGATGAAATCCAAATCAACGAAAAACTTCAATTCATCGAAGAACCCATCGAAATAATGGATCGTGAGGTTAAAAGACTTAAGCAAAACAAGATACCAATTGTTAAGGTTTGATGGAATGCTCGTAGAGGACCCGAGTTCACCTGGGAGCGTGAAGATCAGATGAAGAAGAAATACCCGCATCTATTTCCAGAAGATTCGTCAACACCTTCAACAGCTTAAAATTTTGGGACGAAATTTATTTAACGGGTAGGTACTGTAGTGACCCGAACTTTTCCATGTTTATATATATTAATTGAGATTGATATTTACATGATTAAATGTTTCCAACATGTTAAGCAATCAAACTTGTTAAGACTTGATTAATTGAAATATGTTTCATATAGACAATTGACCACCCAAGTTGACCGGTGATTCACGAACGTTAAAACTTGTAAAAACTATATGATGACATATATATGGATATATATATATATATATATATATATATATATATATATATATATATATATATAGTTAACATGATACTATGATAAGTAAACATATCATTAAGTATATTAACAATGAACTACATATGTAAAAACAAGACTACTAACTTAATGATTTTTAAACGAGACGTATATGTAACGATTATCGTTGTAAAGACATTTAATGTATATATATCATATTAAGAGATATTCATACATGATAATATCATTATAATATAATAATTTAAAATCTCATTTGATATTATAAACATTGGGTTAACAACATTTAACAAGATCGTTAACCTAAAGGTTTCAAAACAACACTTACATGTAACGACTAACGATGACTTAACGACTCAGTTAAAATGTATATACATGTAGTGTTTTAATATGTATTTATACACTTTTGAAAGACTTCAATACACTTATCAAAATACTTCTACTTAACAAAAATGCTTACAATTACATCCTCGTTCAGTTTCATCAACAATTCTACTCGTATGCACCCGTATTCGTACTCGTACAATACACAGCTTTTAGATGTATGTACTATTGGTATATATACTCCAATAATCAGCTCTTAGCAGCCCATGTGAGTCACCTAACACATGTGGGAACCATCATTTGGCAACTAGCATGAAATATCTCATAAAATTACAAAAATATGAGTAATCATTCATGACTTATTTACATGAAAACAAAATTACATATCCTTTATATCTAATCCATACACCAACGACCAAAAACACCTACAAACACTTTCATTCTTCAATTTTCTTCATCTAATTGATCTCTCTCAAGTTCTATCTTCGAGTTCTAAGTGTTCTTCATAAATTCTACAAGTTCTAGTTACATAAAATCAAGAATACTTTCAAGTTTGCTAGCTCACTTCCAATCTTGTAAGGTGATCATCCAACCACAAGAAATCTTTGTTTCTTACAGTAGGTTATCATTCTAATACAAGGTAATAATCATATTCAAACTTTGGTTCAATTTCAATAACTATAACAATCTTATTTCAAGTGATGATCTTACTTGAACTTGTTTTCGTGTCATGATTCTGCTTCAAGAACTTCGAGCCATCCAAGGATCCGTTGAAGCTAGATCCATTTTTCTCTTTTCCAGTAGATTTATCCAAGGAACTTAAGGTAGTAATGATGTTCATAACATCATTCGATTCATACATATAAAGCTATCTTATTCGAAGGTTTAAACTTGTAATCACTAGAACATAGTTTAGTTAATTCTAAACTTGTTCGCAAATAAAAGTTAATCCTTCTAACTTGACTTTTAAAATTAAATAAACACATGTTCTATATCTATATGATATGCTAACTTAATGATTTAAAACCTGGAAACACGAAAAACACCGTAAAACCGGATTTACGCCGTCGTAGTAACACCGCGGGCTGTTTTGGGTTAGTTAATTAAAAACTATGATAAACTTTGATTTAAAAGTTGTTATTCTGAGAAAATGATTTTTATTATGAACATGAAACTATATCAAAAAATTATGGTTAAACTCAAAGTGGAAGTATGTTTTCTAAAATGGTCATCTAGACGTCGTTCTTTCGACTGAAATGACTACCTTTACAAAAATGACTTGTAACTTATTTTTCCGACTATAAACCTATACTTTTTCTGTTTAGATTCATAAAATAGAGTTCAATTTGAAACCATAGCAATTTGATTCACTCAAAACGGATTTAAAATGAAGAAGTTATGGGTAAAACAAGATTGGATAATTTTTCTCATTTTAGCTACGTGAAAATTGGTAACAAATCTATTCCAACCATAAATTAATCAACTTGTATTGTATATTATGTAATCTTGAGATACCATAGATACGTATACAATGTTTCGACCTATCATGTCGACACATCTATATATATTTTGGAACAACCATAGACACTCTATATGTGAATGTTGGAGTTAGCTATACAGGGTTGAGGTTGATTCCAAAATATATATAGTTTGAGTTGTGATCAATACTGAGATACGTATACACTGGGTCGTGGATTGATTCAAGATAATATTTATCGATTTATTTCTGTACATCTAACTGTGGACAACTAGTTGTAGGTTACTAACGAGGACAGCTGACTTAATAAACTTAAAACATCAAAATATATTAAAAGTGTTGTAAATATATTTTGAACATACTTTGATATATATGTATATATTGTTATAGGTTCGTGAATCAACAGTGGACAAGTCTTACTTCCCGACGAAGTAAAAATCTGTGAAAGTGAGTTATAGTCCCACTTTTAAAATCTAATATTTTTGGGATGAGAATACATGCAGGTTTTATAAATGATTTACAAAATAGACACAAGTACGTGAAACTACATTCTATGGTTGAATTATCGAAATCGAATATGCCCCTTTTTATTAAGTCTGGTAATCTAAGAATTAGGGAACAGACACCCTAATTGACGCGAATCCTAAAGATAGATCTATTGGGCCTAACAAACCCCATCCAAAGTACCGGATGCTTTAGTACTTCGAAATTTATATCATATCCGAAGGGTGTCCCGGAATGATGGGGATATTCTTATATATGCATCTTGTTAATGTTGGTTACCAGGTGTTCACCATATGAATGATTTTTATCTCTATGTATGGGATGTGTATTGAAATATGAAATCTTGTGGTCTATTGTTACGATTTAATATATATAGGTTAAACCTATAACTCACCAATATTTTTGTTGACGTTTAAAGCATGTTTATTCTCAGGTGAATACTAAGAGCTTCCGCTCTTGCATACTAAAATAAGGACAAGATTTAGAGTCCGTGTTTGTATGATATTGTGTAAAAACTGCATTCAAGAAACTGATTTCGATGTAACATATTTGTATTGTAAACCATTATGTAATGGTCGTGTGTAAACAGGATATTTTAGATTATCATTATTTGATAATCTACGTAAATCTTTTTAAACCTTTATTTATGAAGTAAAGGTTATGGTTTGTTTTAAAAATGAATGCAGTCTTTGAAAAACGTCTCATATAGAGGTCACAACCTCGCAACAAAATCAATTAATATGGAACGTTTTTAATCAATAAGAACGGGACATTTCAAATCATACCTTTACTATGCCTTCTTCAATCATGGATCGAATCAAAAGAATTATAAATAGAAAAAAAAATGCAGTCGTGGTCTTAGAATGAAAGCAATCTAATTGAGCTTAAAGCTCTTGGGATCGTTAATCCCACACCACTTGGCCCCCTTATAATATTTAAAGTATTGAACCCACTTGTATTAACATCACACGCATTAATAAACCTAATCATTTTAGTGACTTTTATTTCCACCGACACTTCTTCTATTTCCAAAAGTAGGTAGTCTATTATTTGAAAGATTCTAATAGTTGAATTTCTATTGGTTGAGCGGCTTCGGTTCTGTGATCCGGAAGTGTTCTTACGTGGGTTTACAACATGGGCAGTCGACCTGGTTTGGTTACACAGAAACAACAACGAATTTCACGAGCCACATCACAACATCATCATTTATTCATAATCGTTATCACTAAAACATCAAGCTTCGTTATCACCTTCGTTGACATCACTTCTGATCATCATCGTCACCATTAGTAAGCATCCTCATCCTAACTATAACATAATCATCACCTTTCGCATTTACAATCCAACAGAAAATAGCGAGTAATAGTAATGTATGGTGGCGTTTTGGGGTGATTTAGGGTGATGGTTTGCGACAGTAACCAGGAACACATCAGCACTGTTTTGGCGACTGTTTAGTATGGAAACAATATGTTAGTTGTTTTAATATGGTTCTTGGTTCAATCAGTAACCGGGACAGAAAATAGAAACAAACAATTGAAAAATGGAACGTGATCGGGTATGATTGTTTGATGGTAAACGGAACCGAGAATTGGTGGCGGTTTATGTCGATAATAGAAACATAAATGGTTTCATGCGTTGATCTTGGTGGTGATGGTAGATTGATCAAGATGGTGATGGGTTAATGGTGATCAAAGGTGGTGGGTTTGACTGTAGGTTTGATGATGGCCATGGTAAGGTGATAAAGATGGAGGAGAAGAAGTGATAATAGGAAGTGGGGGTGGTTTGTTTTGATGACTTTCGACAATTAACAGGAGGTTAATTACAATAGCGATGTTAATAACCTTGTGATGTCTTAGGACTGTTTTGGTGGTTATTCGAAGGTAATGTTTTCGAGCTAAAATTGTAGCAGTTATAGATACAACAATGAGTGTTGGTGAGTTAATGGTGGGAGTGGGTTTAGATTGAAAAGAAAACAGAAAGCAAGAAGGTGATGGTTTTTATCCCTATCTCGTATGCATATTGTATGTATATATAACTTAAATTGATTATAAAGTAAATGTTATAATAATAATAATAATAAATAATCATTCAATGAATGAATTGGTTATCAAAACAGTGTGAAACCGTAATTCAACTAGTAATTGTAATAGTATGAAAGCCAATCAGACATAGTATATCTTCAATCATACCTAATCAATTCACTGAATCGGTGAACATATATAATAATATAAGTACTATAATTTAAATTAAAACGTGTGAATATATTAGCCGTCGTCTTTTAGGGATTGGATCTTGTACCCGTCATTAATTAGTGGCGGATAAGAGTCTTCAGAAAATTTCCATATTTTTAAATTAACTATATTTATTTATTTTGGTCATTATGGTATAAAATTCGATCATTAATTTATTAAATAAAAATTACATCAATTGTCCCTCTCATTTATGGGTGAAATATAAAAAGTGATAAAACTTAATAAATAGTTCCTAAATATATTATTTAATAAGCGTAAAATTTATAGTACTCACTTTCGTATCACCGTTTATTTTAAAATAATATAAGTTTGAATTTAACTTGCTTAATATCAATCAGAACATCAACGAGTATTACAATTATTTAATATTTATTTTTAATATACTTTATTTGTATATATATATGTTTTAAATAATAATTATTATTTTTACATAATTAATTTCTATCAATTACATCATAAATTATATTTCAAATTTTATAAATATTTATTTAAATATATACATATCTATTTACAAATAGTTGTTCATGAATCGTCGGTAACGGTCGATGGTCAATTGAACAGTTCAAAATTTTTGAGACTCAACATAACAGACTTTGCTCATCGTGTCGAAATCAAATAAGAATTAAGTTTAAATTTGGTCGGAAATTTTCGGGTCGTCACACTTATCATATTGAAAGCTGGGAATACCATCAACTAAGTCTTTACAGACCTATCGATTAATACCCTTGTAATTCAGGTGTGACATCCGGTGATGCCATAACCATGAATTCTCCTTCGTTGACTGAGTAGCCAAACACATGGCTTCATGTGATGGTGCCTCATTGATGTCAATAGTATAAAGTGAAGCACAACGTTTACCGACAAGGAGATCGTTTCCATCGGTGGATTGCACCGAGTATTGAAGACGTTCAAACAAAACCTTGAGATCTCCGTCACAAAATTGACTGACACTAAATAAACTGCATCTCAAACCCTCAACATATGAGACCCGTTTAATCGTTATGCCATTTTTCACAAAATCTCCATAACCCGTTATTGCTGCAATTTCATCATTTCCAAAAGTAACCGTTCCTAGGAATTTGTCAACGAAATTGACAAGCAAGGATTTATCGCTCGTCATGTGTCGAGAACAACTGGAATCGATATACCAAACACAGACATCGAAAACCTGTAAACGTTAATTTCCTAGAGTTTAGGTACCCAAAGTTTCTTGGGTCCTCTACGATTAGTACCAACAATAAACTTTGGATGAACAAAGAGATAATCACGTAAAGCAACATGCAATTTAGACAATAAAGCATCATTTAAAACCACATTACATGAAGCATCATATGCAATATTAAGTTTTACATCGTTATCAGAAGTCTTAACACACAACTTATTCCAAACATATGTTTTGTTCACAGACGAAAATTGAAAAACATGAGATGATTTCCTAGGTCGACTAGCAGATTGCTTTGGTTTGGTTGCTACTTTCTTAGTCGTAGACTTAGGAACCCATACGGACTTGTAAGTCAAATTTGGATTATGATCTTTGACACGAAAAACACCTTTGTTAGCTAGACGTCCAAATTTTTCAGTTGACAAATGAGATGATTGATTTTGCAAAATTTCTAATTTGATTTTACGTTCCTTTACATCATACTAACTCAAATCAGGTTTAGGACTCGTGTGTTGTGTAGACTTGACTGATTTTGTTAAAAGAGTCTCCTTTGATGTATTTGACATAGGAATCATAGGAATCTTTTCAGTTAACACAGAACCATTTTGAGAATGAACTTTCTTGACAACAAATTGCGTTGAAGGTGAAACTTTTGAAACACGTTTACCAAATTGAGAACGTAGTGGGTTTTTAAGAATAGTGATGGGTTTTGCATCCTTAGATGTTGTTATTCCCTTCCCCTTCTTAGTAATCCCACCAACACTTGTAGACACAATGGTTTCATCAAACACCTCATCTATGGAAATAATGCTAGAACTAGGTTTGTTAAACACTTCATTTTCAAGCATTAAAATGTATTTCTCTAGCATGAGTGTTGGGATATAAACAGTCTACACTTAGGCACATAATTTTCACGTTGCATATTCTTTTCAGTTTCAACAAGTTCCTTCAAGAAATCAGGATTTGATTTACCCATTTTAGCATTGATTTTTTTATACATTAAGCTAATTTGATGGTATTTTCTAGATTTGCGATTAGCAATAATATCATCAAAATCAACATCAGAAGCATGTACAAAATGAGATGGTAAACCAGCTTGAAAGTAATCAGAATTATATAATCCTGGAATCTTTTTGGAAGCATTATCTAAGATCTTAGGATCTTCATAACCCAACCCCCACTTTTTGCCATGAATCGTTTTTGGTCTATTCATGAAAATTGTTTGTTTTGAAAGTTTCATATCAATGATAGCTTTAGATTGCTCTGTGCGATAGAGTTTTTCCTCATATCGAGTAAGTTGAGCTTTCATTTGAAAAGACACTTTTGACAATGAAGAAATTTTAGTGTTCTTTTCAATTATGGTGTTTTCCAATTGAATAATTTTCTTGTTTAGCTTTGAAAGTGTGGGTTAATGTGAGTTTATAAATCAGAAAGATTTTTTTTCTAAAAATTGAACTTTTTCTGCAAGTCGTTCTGATTTTAGACGATAATCTGTCCTTTCGACTTTAATCGGATGAATTGATTTCTTAAGATCTTCCAACTCAGTTTCCGCTGTGCTGAGTTGGACATTCAATCTTTGAAATTCCGATTGTAATTTAGATGAAGATGGTCTGGTCTCAGAAAGTTTAATTTTATCTTTTAAAACCTTATTTTCATATTTTAAACCTTTGATTTCTTTTGACATGGAGACCAGATTCTTCATCATGTCATTTTGCACTTTTATAAAATCAGGTGAGATTTCAGATGACTGTACCTATCATCAGAAGCTGAGTCAGAATTCTCCATTACTTCCTTAGCTTTGATGAGCTTAGTCACCTTGCAAATATTTGCATGTTCCACCTCTGAATCCGAATCATCAGTCCAGTTAAACCAAGTATCATCAACCGGTTTCAGCTCTCCCCCAGTTTCTACAATCTTAGCCATCAACATTTTCTTCTTGTAGTAAGCTGCTTCCTTCTTCTTAGGCATCTTGCACTCATGAGAGTAATGACCAGCTTTGCCACAATTGAAACAGATTGAATCATTCTTCTTGGAATCATCAGCACGTTGTTGTTATTTTGATTGGTCAGCTTTCTTGAGTATGAGGAAGACGATGAGTTCTTGCGTTGATTGCTTGATTTGCCTTTAAACTTGTGTTTGTTCAAGGCTTTTGTGAACATGGCTGCCATTTTGACCAATTCAAGGTGAGAATCATCTACATCAGAAAGATTCAACTCTTCAGAATCAATTGATTCTTCAACAAGCATTTTCTTGGACAAGCTTTTGGAAGTCGTAAATGATTTGCTCTTCTTTTTGGTAATAAGGGCAAGTGGATCGCCCGGAGAAGACTCTTTCCTTCCTTCTTGAAGTTTAGACACTTCAGGTTGGTAATGCATAAGGACTCCAACAAGCTCATGAATAGTCAACTTGTCAATCTCTTTGGTAGATCGAACAATGGTTCCATAAGGAAGCCAATCAACATTGAGCTTTTTGAGAAATTTCATGTTGACTTTAGCATTTACTTTTATGATCTTGCAGCTTTTCAACTCATTGAGAACACCATTGAAATGATGGTAGGTATCCTTGAGTGGTTCATCGGGTTCCTGCTTGAAATCTTCAAAAAATCCCAGAGCCTTATTCAATTTAGTAACATCTGACATGTCATAACCTTCTTGCTGTCGTTTGATCTCATCCCATATATCTTTTGCTGTGGTGTTGCTATCCATATTTTCAAACAACTCATACGAGATAGCTTGCATAATAATATTCTTTGCCTCTATGTCACCCTGAGCTCTCTCACGTTTATCACCAGAAAGTTCATAGACTGGAATTGGCATACCAGTACCTGGATGATAATCTACAACTGGACCATCTCTCAGAGAAGCCCATATGTACTTTGCTTTCTCACCCTTGTAGTCTATGTACTGAGTGATACGGTGAAGCCACTGAGTGTACTTGCTCTCAAACAACACTGGAGGATGGGAATCTGATCCAATGATCAAAGTATCCTGAGTAGACATCTTGAAATTGAGGTAGATTCAGTAAAGATTCAGTATTACACAAATCTAGGATGAAAATCACAAAAATCTAACAAAAATGTTAGATTCGGTATCTGGTTCGGTACTGTAGCAGATTAGGTATAGATTATGTACAGTAGCAGATTCAGTAAACCAGATTCTGTATCAGAAACTGATCAAAAATACAAGTAAAACACCCAGATTCAGTATAGATTCGGTAACCACAAAATTTGTTGCTTCAGAATACTTAAAACCAATGAATTAAGTGATACCGAGATCATGATTTGGTATCTGACTCAGTAGCCAGATTCTGTATGAATTTGAATTCAAACACAATCCAATTCCTTTGAATTAGATTCTGTAACCTTGTTGTACAAGGAAACAAATTAGTATCACAAAAAATATCAAAGATACCGAATGCATAGGATACCGAATGTCAACTGTAGCAGTTGACAATACCGAGTCTAAGTATGAAAACTTAGAAATTCTATAGAATCCTTTCTCAAACCACACCAATTAGCTGCATATGATCAAACCGAATGTGATAAATCACAAACACACCATAATCTGCAACATTGATTGAGAATTAACAACTTTGAAGTAGATTCGGTATGGCAGTTATGATACCGAATGTATATCAAATCTTCAAAACTTGAAGAATTAATGAAATTAAACCGTCAGAAATGTGACTAAACACCTCACGATCACAATTGAAACCTCAAACCTTTACTAAAATACAGAATCAAGCTGGAATTGATGAATACCGAGAGTTTTAGCCACGAACTCTAAAAATCAACTTGATTCTTCATAATTGATGTTAAAAAGCTGTAATGATAATCGAAGCTCTTTCTAATCAACCTAATACACCTTCGCTGAACTTATCACAAGAATCTGAACGTCAGATTATCAGATTCGATTATACCGAATCAGATTCAATATACCGAGAGTGCTCAGATTCTGTAATCTTCAATCTCTGGATCGATCTAGTGATGTAATATCACTCCCTGGAAGCTCTGATACCAAGTGATAGGTCAGATCATGTTGAGATTAGAAGAAAAGAAAAGTTAGAATGAGATTCGGTAAATGTAATGACCCGGATTTTTCCGCTAAAATATAGAAGATTAATATTTACATAATTAATGTTTCCAACATGTTAAGCAATCAAACTCATTAAGACTTGGTTATTTGAAATGAATTTTATACAAATGTTTGGCCACCTAGTCTGTCTGACGATTCACGAACGTCATAACTCGAAATAATAATAAAATGATGTATATATGGATATATATATATATACTTATGATTTGATAAAATGATATTTAAGTATCTCATTACATATAATAACAATTGGTTGTATACATAAAATGAGATTACTAACTTAAGGACTTCAAGACTCTATACATATATATAACGATTAACATTATAATAACTTCTAAATTAAAATGTATGTATATGTATTGTATTAGTATGTATTAATACACTTTTGAAGGACTTAAACATATATACTAACATACTTATACTCAACAAAGATAGCTATACTCATATTCTCATTCAATTCCATCAAGAATTCTACTCGTATTTATTCGGTATTCATACTCGTATCATACACAACTTCTAAATGTATTTACTATGGGTATATACACATCAAAGTCAACCTTTTTAATAGATTTAGATCTGCCCTAGATGAAAGGGAACTTAAATTAGAAGTTAGCATACATTATTACACAAAATAACAAATTGGAAATTTGTTTTTGTCTCCCCCATGTCTCATGCCAAAATGGAGGATAAATACACATCCATTTGATTCAAGATTACTACATCATTTACTCTCTACACACACATACTCAAACACTCTCATAACCTTCATCATATTCAGAAACCTTTGGGTCATAAGCTAAGCCTTAAACACCATAAGAAAACTCTTTCAAGAACATATCAAAATAACCACCCATTTGAAGAAGATTACTTCCAACCTTTTTAATCCAACTCAAAAACTCTTTAGGATCAAGAATTCCACTTTCATTCCAGTAGTATTTCATCTTATAATCAAGGTAATAATCATATATAAGCTTTGGTTCAATTTCATATATAAGCTTTGGTTCAATTTATATAACTATAACTATCTTAAAATCAAGATAGAATTCTTATTCGAACTTTTGTTCATTTCATGATTTTACTTCAAGAATTCCAAGCCATCAAGGATATCTTTGAACTCAAGATATTCTCCATATTTCTCTAGAAACTTTATTCATTTGATTTGAGGTCATAACCTTATTCATAATCTTATTAGATTCATATTCATATAGCTATCTTATTTTGAGTTTATAACTAATAACAACAAGAACATAGTTTAGATTATTTCTAAACTTGTTTGTAAATAAACTTAATCCTTCTAACTTGACTTTTAAAATACTTCAACACATGTATTATGACAGTATGTCAAGCTAACATAAGGATATAAAACTTGTAAACACGAAGAACACCTTAAAATCGAATATACGCCGTCTTAGTCGAACCGGGGCTGTTTTGGGTTTAATTTTAAAAACCTATCTTAAAATTTAAATTAAAAGATTTCTTTTGGTGAAAAATCTTATTTTATATGGATATGAAACATATCCAAAATCCATGGTTTAACTCTAAGTGGAAGCATATTTTTCAAAAGAGTCATCAAGATGTCGTTCTTACGACGCAAATGACTATCTTCTCTTATTTGACACCTAAGCTGTATTTTCGACTATAAACCTATAATTTTTCTGTTAAGATTTTCGATACGAAACCATGGCAACTCGAATCACTCAAAATGGATTTGTAACGAAGAAATTATGGGTAAAACAAAATTGGATATTTTTCTTAATTTTTAGCTACGGACATGATTTTTAAAAATGGATGCTAACTGAGATTCCCCGTTCATACTAATTATAAACGTTTCATATTAATTGGTTTCTTTGCGAGGTTTTGACTTCTATATGAGACGTTTTTTCAAATCTTTCATTCGTTTTTAAAAATAACCATAACCTTTATTATTGAATAAAGGTCTTAATGACATAATTTAGATTGTCTATCAAAGACAATCTCCTCAAATAAATAAGTTTTTACACAACCCATTACAATATGATCAAATATATTACAACAAATACTCCGAATGCAAGTTTAAACAATATAAACTATTATGCCTACTCCAAATCTTGACCTTGGGTTGGCATACGACAGCGGAAGCATTTTTAATATTCACCTGAGAATAAACATGCTTAAAACGTCAACAAAAATGTTGGTGAGTCATAGGTTTAATTTCTATATAATAATCATAACATTTAATAAGCCACAAGATTTCATTTAATTAAATGCGCAGGATCATTACAACTACAAATGTATAACAAGAACCCTTCGAAGTACTGAAGCATTTCCACTATTTAAAAATGGGGGTGGTTGGTGCCCGTAGATCTACCTTTAGGATTCACGTCAATTAGTGTTTTTCACTAATTCTTAGGTTACCAAGCATAATAATAATAAGTACAGATATCCGGTATAACAAAACAGTCGTAGAGTGTAGTTTCATGAACTTGTGCTTATTTTGTAAAACATTTATAAATTTGCATGTATTCTCATCGCAAAATAATTTAGATTGTAAAAATGGGACTATAACTCACTTGTGATGATTTTCGAATAAATGATGATAAGACTTGGCCTTTTGACAAATTCACGAACCTAATAATAATATTCTTGTGTCAAGATATATATATATATATATATATATATATATATATATATATATATATATATATATATATATATATATATATATATATATATATATATATATATATATATATATATATATATATATATATATATATATATATATATATATTCAATACTTATGATACATGTGATAATTTTAATTGTCCATTGTTAGTAGTCCAACGTTCGTAGTCCAATAGTCCAATAGTCCAATAGTCCAACAGTATAAATATATATATAAATATAAATGCGTACATTATGTTAGGATTCACTAACACTATAATATATTGTCTTAATATAATAAGACACATAATATGTATATTGTCTGAAGCAATCCGCGACCCATTGTATACATGTCTCAGGCTCGATCACAACTCAAAGTATATAATATTTTGGAATCCACTTCGACCCACATCTAACTCGAAATTACTGCCAATGGTGTCTTATAGTTCGTTCCAATAATATATATAGAAGAAATCAAAATGATATGTCAAAACGCTGTATACGGATCCACGGTGATCAAGTCATATATATATATATATATATATGGTGCCTTACGATCTTTATTAAGACTATAATATATTGTCGTAGAACTTAATCACGACTATTATAAATTGTATTTCCATAAGTTCGGGAACAAGACATGTATAAATACATGTAGGATACAAGGTAAGTTAGCTAGGATAAGGTTAGCATGCATTTTTATTAATCAAAACCGTAGCTAAAAATAAGCAAAAATATCCAATTTTGTTTTACCCATAATTTCTTCGTTACAAATCCTTTTTGAGTGATTCGAGTTGCCATGGTTTCTATCGAACCCAACATTATTAATCTTAATAGAAAAAGTATAGGTTTATAGTCGAAAATACAGCTTAGGTGTCAAATAAGAGAAGATAGTCATATCCGTCGTAAGAACGACATCTTGATGACAATTTTGAAAAACATACTTCCACTTAGAGTTTGACCATGGATTTTGGATATATTTCATATCCATATAAAATAAGATTTTTCACCAAAGGGAATCTTTTAATTCAAAGTTTAACATAGGTTTTTAAAAACAGCCCCCGATGATCTATGACGGCGTATGTTCAGTTTTAAGGTGTTCTTCGTGTTTACAAGTTTTATATCCTTATGTTAGCTTGACATACTGTCATTTGCATTTGTTGAAGTATTTTAAAAGTCAAGTTAGAAGGATTAAGTTTATTTGCAAACAAGTTTAGAAATAATCTAAACTATGTTCTTGTTGTTATTATTAGTTATAACTCAAAATAAGATAGCTATATGGATATGAATCGAAAAAGATTATGAATAAGGTGACTACCTCAAATTAAATGAACAAAGTTGCTGAGAAAATAAGATGATAATCTTGTGATCAAAGATATCCTTGATGGCTTGTAATCCTTGGAGTAGAATCATAGAATGAACAAAAGTTCGAATAAGATTTCTATCTTAAATTAAGATAGTTATAAGTATAGGAATTGAACCAATGCTTATATATGATTCTTACCTTGATAAAGAGGAGTAGATGAGTTAACAAAGTGTTCTTGAAGCTAGTTTATGATCAAAGTGAATGAAGATTTTCTAGTACTTGAAGGATGTGTATTTAACGAGTGTTTAAAGAGTAAGAAATGGAGAGAATACTTGGAGTTCTTGTGTGTGAGTATTATGAGAGTGAAGGTAAGTTAAATAGCTAATATGAATGAGTAAAAAGAGTGTTAAAAGTCGTGGTTCATGCATATGGTTAAGAGACTTTATCAAAATTTGGAATATAGCATAATAATGCAAACTAGAAGTTAAATGTTGGTTCCCACAAGTCTCCATCATGTTATCCTTGTCTTGTGACTCATAGGGCTGCTAGGGAGGCTATAATTGGTATTTCATATTGGTATATACTCATAGTATTTTAGTATGGAAGCTGGATATGATACGGGTGTAAATACCGAATGAATAGGAATAGAATTCTTGATGGAATTGAATGAGATTATGAGTATAGCTATCTTTGCTGAGTATAAGTATGTTAGTATATATGTTTAAGTCCTTCAAAAGTGTATTAATACATATTAATACAATACATATACATATATTTTAATTTAGAAGTTACTACAACGTTAATCGTTATATATATGTATATAGTCTTGAAGTCTTTAAGTTAGTAGTCTCATTTTATGTATATAACCAATTGTTATTATATGTAATGAAATACTTAAATATCATTTTATCAAATCATAAGTATATATATATATATCCATATATACATCATTATATAATTATTTCGAGTTATGACATTCGTGAATCGTCAGACAAACTGGGTGGCCAAACATTTGTATAAAATTGATTTCAAATAACCAAATCTTAATGAGTTTGATTGCTTAACATGTTGAAAACATTAATTATGTAAATATTAATCTTCTATATATTAGCGGAAAAATCAGGGTCGTTACACTAACCTTACCCTAGCTAACTTACCTTGTATCCTACATGTATTTATACATGTCTTGTTCCCGAACTTATGGAAATACAAGTAAATTTAGCTTCATTTGGTCTTCTCATTCCCAAGTAAATTCAGGTCCTCTACGAGCATTCCATCGAACCTTAACGATTGGTATCTTACGTTATTTGAGTCATTTGACTTCACGATCCATAATTTCGACGGGTTCTTCGACGAAATTTAGTTTCTCGCCAATTTTAATCTCGTCTAAAGGAATAATTAGATCTTCGGTAGCTAGGCATTTCTTCAGGTTTGAAACATGGAAGGTGTTGTGAATCTTTTCTAATTGTGGAGGTAGCTCAAGTCGATAGGCCACCGGCCCAATGCATTTTTCAATCTTGAATGGCCCAATGTATCTTGGGCTCAATTTCCCCCGCTTTCCAAAACGAATAACACCTTTCCAAGGTGATACCTTAAGTATAACTATATCACCTTCCTCAAACTCTAAAGGTTTTCTTCTAACATTCGCATAGCTCTTTTGTTTACTCCGGGCTGTTTTCAATCATTGCTGAATCTGAATGATTTTATCGGTGGTTTCTTGGATAATTTCCAGACCTGTAATCTGTTTATCCCCCACATCACTCCAATAAATCGGAGACCTTCACTTCCTCCCATAGAGTGCCTCGAATGGTGCCGTCTCAATACTAGAATGATAGCTGTTGTTGTAGGAAAACTCAGCTAAAGATAGATGTCGATCCCAACTGCTTCCAAAATCAATAACACATGCTCGTAGCATGTCTTCGAGTGTCTGAATCGTCCTTTCACTCTGCCCATCAGTTTGTAGGTGATAGGCAGTACTTAAATCTAGACGAGTTCCCAACGCTTCTTGTAATGCCTGCCAGAATCTGGAAGTAAATCTGCTATCACGATCAGAGATAATAGAGATTGGTATACCATGTATAGAAACAACTTCTTTCAGGTATAATCGTGCAAATTTCTCTATACCATCCTCTTCTTTTATTGGCAGAAAGTGTGCTGACTTAGTAAGACGATCGACTATTACCCAAATCATATCATAACCACTTGCGGTTCTTAGTAACTTAGCAATGAAATCCATGGTAATGTTTTTCCATTTCCATTCTGAGATTTCAGGTTGTTGGAGTAGACCCGATGGTTTCTGATGTTCAGCTTTGACTTTAGAACAAGTCAAACATGCTCCTACATATGTGGCTATATCGGCCTTCATTCCTGGCCACCAAAAGTTTCTCTTGAGGTCTTGGTACATTTTCCCCGCTTCGGGATGTATTGAATATCTGGTTTTATGTGCTTCATCTAGTACCACTTTCCTCAAATCCCCATTCTTTGGTACCCAAATTCTTTCGGCTAAATACATGGTTCCGTCTTCCCGAATATTAAGCTGTTTTTCTAATCCTTTGGGTATTTCCTTTCCAAAAATTCCTTCCTTCAAAACCTCCTGTTGTGCCTCTTTTATTCGAGTAGTAAGATTAGTATGAATAATCATGTTCATAGCTTTTACTCGAATAGGTTCTCTTTCCTTTCGACTCAAGGCATCGGCTACCACATTCGCTTTCCCCGGGTGGTAAAGGATTTCACAATCATAATCATTTAGCAGCTCAACCCATCTACGCTGCCTCATGTTTAGTTGCTTTTGATTTAAAATAAGTTGGAGACTTTTGTGGTCGGTGTATACGATAAACTTGACCCCATACAGATAATGTCTCCACATCTTTAATGCAAAAACAATGACGCCCAATTCCAGATCATGTGTGGTGTAGTTCTGTTCATGAATTTTGAGTTGTTGAGAAGTATATGCAATCACCTTCTTTCGTTGCATAAGAACACACCCAAAACTCATTCTTGATGCGTCGCAGTAAATAACAAAATCTTCCATTCCATCAGATAACGATAAAATAGGTGCCGTAGTCAACTTCTTTTTCAACAATTGGAAGGCACCCTCTGTGAGAACCCGTCCTAATCCATCCAGACGAAGTCCATATCGATTATAAACGATTCACAACAGTTGATTACATCGCGAGGTATTTGACCTCTATATGATACATTTTACAAACATTGCATTCAATTTTAAAAGACAATCTTTCTTTGCAATGAAAATTGACGGCATGCATACCATTTCAGAATATATTCCACTATAATTGACTTAATAATAATCTTGATGAACTCGACGAATCGAATGCAACGTCTTTTGAAACATGCCATGAATGACTCCAAGTAATATTTCTAAAATGAGCAAATGCACAGCGGAAGATTTCTTTCGTACCTGAGAATAAACATACTTTCAAGTGTCAACCAAAAGGTTGGTGAGTTCATTAGTTTAACATAAATAGTCATTTCATAAATTTTAATAGACCACAAGATTTCATACTTCCATTTTTCATAAACATACATCTCATGCATAGAGACAAAAATCATTCATATGGATTGAACACCTGGTAACCGACATTCACAATATGCATATAAGAATATCCCCATCATTCCGGGATCCTCCTTCGGACATGATATAAATTTCAAAGTACTAAAGCATCCGGTACTTTGGATGGGGCTTGTTGGACCCGATAGATCTATCTTTAGAGTTCGCGTCAATTAGGGTGTCTGTTCCCTAATTCTTAGATTACCGGACTTAATAAAAAGGGCATATTCGATTTCGATCATTCAACCATATAATGCAGTTTCGATTACTTGTTTCTATTTCGTAAAACATTTATAAAAGCAGCGCATGTATTCTCAGTCCCAAAATATATATTGCGAAAGCATTTAAAAAGGGATTAATGAAACTCACAGTACTATATTTTGTAGTAAAAATACATATGATGACATTGAACAACTGAACAATGCAGGGTTGGCCTCGGATTCACGAACCTATATCATTAATGTATATTAACACATATATTTGTAATCGAACAAATTTATATATATAGTATCTTAGTTTATATGTTATATGTATTTAATTTGTATATATTTAAAATGATTAATATTTATACATGTAGATATCTTAATATGTATATTAGTATATTATATTTGCAATATTTATAAAAATAATGTTAATATGTTTAGTATATAATTATATGTAATATAAGTATAATATTTATTTGTTATAAAAATAATAATAAAAATGATAATTAAGATAATAATGATAATTAAAATAGTAATAATAATAATAATGATAGTTTTTAATAAAAATGTAATGTAATTTAATAATAATAATATAAAAATAGTAATGTCTTTATATAAAAATCATTTCAATAAGAATAATAATAATAATAATAATAATAATAATAATGATAATAATAATAATAATAATAATAATAATAATAATAATAATAATAATAATAATAATAATAATAATGATAATTAAGTAAACTACCTCAAAGGAGTAGCCCTTAAAAAAATGCCTTAGCCCGGGTTTGAACCCGCGACGTCTCGCTAACCCGATAACATCCTTAACCAATACTCCGTATCAGTTTTCCTATTATTATTAAGATTTTTATATTACTTAAATTAGTTTTCCATTTTGTCTCATCATCAATCATATTAACATATCATCATTATCATAATTTCGTATCATTATCATCATTAACATTATTCGGCACCTTCATAATCATAATCATAATCATATTCTATGATCATCATCGTCTTATCTTCATCATACCATCATCATCCTAACAAAAAAAAAAATGTACCCGTTACATAGTCATCATCATCTTCTTTGTTCCATCATACCACCATTATTAATAGTTTTATTTATGACCATCATTATGCGTATTATTACAACATCATAATCATTATCATAACACAACCCATCAATATGATCTTCGCTGTAATATATCACTTATTTGTTTCGTGATATTCCTAGAAGAAACGTAGTAATAGAAGTAGTAGAAGAGAATAGCGGGTCTTGGGCTAATAATTCGAATAAAATACGGCCCAATTAAGGAGCCTACTTATAATTGTAAAGAAGCCCAAGAAAGTGATCTGTTTAACAAAAGGAAACGAGCCCAACTATCGCATAGCATAAACTCACTCGTTTAACAGGTACGTTTAATAAGAAGAGAAAATCGGTGGTAGGGTTTGCCTGATATTACAACCACATCAACAATACGTCATTCCCCACTAACCCTAATCAATCATATAGGTTACCAACTCTAATATTAAAGCTTAGTATAAATATTTAAGTATGAGTACCGTATCAATGTCTTGCCCCATCACTATCACCTTTATCATTCAATTATTCGGTATACATAGTTCCCTAATCAACTTCATTATCATCATCAACTCTATATACTTGTTCGAATCAAGGAAAACGAGACAACAGGAAATTGAAACACAAAAAAAAAAAATATGCAACAGGAGGTGGTTTGCGTTGGTGTTGGGTTTGTTATGATGATGATGTTGGTGAGTAATGATGATGACAGAGACTAAAGTAGCAGCCATGAATCGATCATTAACTGCAGTAGAAAGAGTCCGGAGGTGGTTGTTTGTAGCAAGGATGGTGGAAAGTTAAACGTGATAGAAGACCGTGATTAAAATAAGGTGGTGACGATATGGGTGGTGTTCTTAGTTCATCGAAACAGTAGGTAGAATGGTTGCAGCAGTAGCCTTGCTCGACAGGGTCCATAACGAGTTTAGATAGTTCGGGTTGCAAAGATGATGGTGATGTTAGCTTTGGTAATTAACGAGGTAGGTGAAGGTGGTTGTAAGAAGTGGCGGGTTTATGGTGGTGATGGAAGTTGAAGGTTAAAGTGGTGATCTTAGTGTTATAAGAAGTGGTGGTGTTTTTACTTTTCCTCTGCAAACAACAGTGTATATATATTTATATCTCCATGAATGAATATGAATATGTGTGTATAAAGTGTGTGAGGTTTTCGTAATTGAAATTTTGTTTTGATGAATCTGAAATCATAATACATACTGTTACATGATGATAGTGGTATTTGATGATTTGAAGTGTGTTTGTGAGGTTGTAGTTTAATGGAGCAAGGGATCCATCATGTAACTAAATCATATATGTATATATGTAAATAAAGAAATGGGTGTGTGTTTGATTGTCCTCCGGTGAATATGTAATCTATATATATTACATAAATATCTTAGATGTGTTAGTGGATATGAAAGACAAAAAGGAATACAGTAACCATAAATTATTAATTTTAACCGTTGAAATTGAAATAGATAGATTGATACTTTATGTTAAAAGATAGGAATCTCAATTTAGTACAGTAACACATTCAATCATTCAATTCAATAATATGATTTACAGATAGTTGATTGGTAACAGAAATATATAATATATAATATATTAGTAATAATACTCATAAATTAATCAAAAGTAAGAATCAAAGAAAACATGTGAATTGAAAAAGAAACAGCTAAGCAGCCATAGAATTCTACCGACGGTTTTAATTGAATTTCGTAGTCCGATGTTAATTTGGGGTGGATAAAAGTATTCAGAAAAATCCCAAATTTTTAAATTAACTATATTTATTCATTTCGGTCATTATAGTATGAAATTCAATCCTTAATTTAATAAATAAATATTTCATCAACTGTCCCTCTCATTTATGGGTAAAATATAAAAAGTGTTAAAATTAAATAATTAGATCCTAAATATACTTTTAATAAGCCTATAACTTATATAACTCATTTTTGGATCACCTTTTATTTTAAAATCATATAAGCTCGTTTTTAACGTGATTAATATCAATCGAAACATCAAACGAGTATTACAATCATTTAATATTTATGTTTAATATACTTTATTTATATATAACGATATATTTTAAATAATAATTATTATAATATCCTATTTTTATTTTATTAATTTTTAATTACAACAACATATAATACTTCAAATTATATTTCGAATTATTATTTATATATACATACACACATATCTATTTACAATTAATTGTTCGTGAATCGCCGAGAGCAGTCGAAGGTCAATTGAATATATGAACATCGTTTCCAAAATTTTCTAAACTCACATTACAGACTTTGCTTATCGTGTCGAAATCATATAAAGTTTAAGTTTAAATTTGGTCGGAAATTCCCGGGTCATCACAGTACCTACCCGTTAAAGAAATTTCGTCCCGAAATTTGAGTGAGGTGGTCATGGCTAACAATAAAAAATGTTTTCATGACGAATATGAGTTGATAAATAGAGTTTTATCATTATTGATTAATATAGATAAAACGATTTGTTTATGTGAAGCGTACGAATGAAGCTATCACAAAAGAGTGAAATGAGAAAATAAAGATTTGCCTTAGCTTTTGACGTAGTCACGTTTGAATTTAGAAAATAAGGTACGTCTTGACTTTTGACGTCTTGGTTGAATTCCGGAATTCAGGGGATTTAAAAGAAAATCTTCGAAATCTATAAGATTTGATCCTTCGGCGAATAAGGAAATTAAGATCTATTTAATTAAATGCGATGATCTATATCGATTTCTTTGTCTGGTATCTTCTCTATAAATGAACTTCTTTCGTTCCATTGTTTTCACCACTCCAGTTCTTTCTTTCTCGATCCATACTTTCAAACGATTGTGAAAATGCTTAATCCAGTTCTGATCCTTGTCCTCACCCTTACTATCACAACAATCATTCTCCTTTTCCAATTTCCACCAGAGGAATCTGTTTTCTTCTACTTCGCCCTTGGGGTTATAGTGTTTTTAATTCTCCCGTGTCTCTATGTTGCGATAAACATTGACATACACGGTTTGTAATTTACGTGTTGTTGTTGGATTTTATATCTTCCCTTATGTTTCGGAGCTCTTTGTCTTTTTAATCTCCTCTTGATCTCTAGTAAAAAAAAGTAATGGTCCAGAATTCGTAAGTATGGAGTTTCGAATGAACTTAATGTTCTAATCAAGAAAGAACGTAATAGCACAATTTGAGTTGTCAAATTACCAGAATCCCTGAGGATGGAACTATCAAGAATATATTTTCTTGATATGTTCAGAGGTTAATTAGAATGACAAAGTTATGTAACATGGCACATGACGATGGTATGATCTACTGTGAACCATCATCACGTTTCATTAGAAACTCAGCATGACTTACTGTAATATAATCACGTTGGCCAAGTGTCATTATATTATACCAACCCATGCTTCAATTCCCAACACTTCTCCATAATTCATTTCTAATTTATACTTGAGTTTTACAGAAGTTTCCGGTATAATGGAATACAGAAAACACGAAGAGGTAGATAGTTTCGGACAAGGATGTTTATGAAAATATCCTCAGAAATATCGAAGATATTTATGATGATATTTTGGAATTTCTAAGTTTGAAGGTTGATAAAAAAAAAAATTTCGCAACATTTTAACATGATTTCGGAGCAAGATATTCTCTAAAGATTTCATCGGATACAGAATTATCTGGATTCTTTGAATATAGAGTTTTGGTCCGTGTATTTGTCTCCGGTCTCCTTCATAGTTCGCTCAATCCGTTTTTCAGTTCCAAATTTTCTATCGAGCGTTCCTAACACTCCGTTTTTTTTTTTCATCAAACTTTTGGCCGTTTAGACCATCTACAATTTTTTTTTTTTGTTTCTTCTGCATTTAATGCTATGATATTTGAATCGGTGGTTATCAATCTGAGGTGGTTTCAGGAGAATTGTGTTTTTAGATGATTAAACGTTGATGGTATTATGGTGGAATATAAAAGGTTCCCCAGTAACAATAAAAGAGTACGCATATATATCAAGGTTATAATAAGGTTGTTTCGAACTAAAAGTCGAAGTTGACTTGTTGGAGCTGTGACAAAATTGACTAATTTGGAAAGAAATTGTAAAGTTATTTTCAGTAATAACAATGCCAAAGGAGGTAACACAGATATACGTTAAAACGTTTACTCAGGTTTCGAGAATTTTTCAGGTGCATAGCTATATGTCTCACTCTTTTCTTCCGTAGATGAAGTGCGGTTGGTTCATCCTCTCGATTGAGGTATTTTCAAGGATCATGAAAGGTTTGAACGCGGATTATAATTGTCAGGATACAGATGAGATTTAAGATGAAATCAAGTGGCAAACTTGAAGATATGTTTAGTTTCATATGTTATAATCAATATTTTAATTCATTTTAATTATCCAATGTCGACAATCCATATTTGATAGTCCACAATTAACAGTCCAATAATACATATATAGCTTAATATATAATATCCGAATTAATTAATACGTATCGGGACCCGTGTACATGTCTCAGACTCGATCACAACTCAAAGTATATATATTATTATAGAATCAACCTCAACCCTGTATAGAGAACTCGATCATTACTACATATAGAGTGTCTATGGTGATTCCAAATAACATATATAGATGCGTCGATATGATATGTCAAAACCTTGTATACGTGTCCCGATACTTAAAGTGCGTAAAGTATATAACAGAAAATTAAATAACGATAAATAAAGTGCGTAGAGTAAATAACAGAAATTTAATGACGATAAATAAAATTGCGAGAATGTAAATTGCGATAAATAAAATGTAATCAGTTAGCTAGGATTTTGTTAGCGTGGATTCTTAACAAAATTTCTCATAGTTAATTTGTTTGTTTCAAACAAATTTTATTTTGTCCAATATTTTCTTCATTATGCCACTTGTCGGATTCTGATAGGTCAAAATCCAAATATGAAATTGAATGAAAATGGTTATTCTGTGATGAACGGATTCGTATAGCTGTGGTTGCAAGTAGGATAGTAAGTGACTGTTGAATCAGATTCGAAGAATGTACAGTGTAACTTATTAATGCGAAATCTAAATATTCCTTGGGTATTACCTACCCGTTAACATATTTTCACCATTAACAGTTTGTACAATAAAAATTTTATTTACAATCTTTATGAAAACATATATACATATATATTTTCTTCAGACGTAATTATGGATTTAATGAGTCAATATGATATTAAACTCATTTGATTTACCGTTAGAATAAGAATATATAATCTCTAAAACATTAGAGATTACCTAATTGCCATGTCGAACGAAGAGAAATGATGTAGAATGATTCGTAGAACGATGATTATACTCGAGGTACAGAATGAGATGTTGAGGCATGGATTGTTGAAACTTGGGTTGTTGGTTGTACTGGTCCCATTGGTGCTGAGGCTGGTGATGGTACCGGTGTTGGTGATACAGCTGGTGCTTGCAAATTGTATATCGTGCTCTCTAATGTTAATACTCGAGCTCGGAGTTCTCTAACTTCTTCTACTAACCCTGGTTGATTATCAGCGTGAGGTAGTGGTCGGATATCTTCTCTAGTTCCGTTAATGGTAGATTCAAGACGAAAAATTCTTGCAAATAGGGTATAAACGGTGCTGCGAATGGGTTCGCCGGTGAGTGGGTCAAGTACTCCAAGGTTAGGTGGTAGATTCGATTCATGATATGGAGTACCTTCTTCCCTTCTCCATAGGGTGAGTATGTCGCGAACCCACCCCCATTTTCTCCAGTAATCACGGTAGTTGATTGGTTGGTGTGCTCCTGTCACGCTGTCTTCGGAGTCAGAGGAACTTGGTTGATTCGTAGAGGCCATCTTACGCGATCTCAGGAAAGATTTTTGGTATGAAGAGTTTAGTGACAACAATTTTATAGTTGAATGGTATTCTCAATGCATAATTTGCATAGATATATATAGTAACAGGATCCCTTAAATTAAGGAGAAATTTACGAGAGATATCAGGCAAGGTCTACAGTAACAGATACGCTAAGATATGAATTGTCAGATACGCTAAGATATGAATTTTGTCTATACACTATTCATGCAGTCAGTGCAGCAAGACGTGTCTAGACTAAGAATGATAAGCAGATAATTTTCGATACAAAAAGATAAGCAAAACTTTTTGACATGCAGACACGGTCGAAGTCCAGACTTACTAATGTATCCTAACGACTTATCAGTTAGACACACTAATGCAGACCTGGTTCGCTAAGACCTCTGCTCTGATACCAACTGTGAGAACCCGTCCTAATCCATCCAGACGAAGTCCATATCGATTATAAATGATTCACAACAGTTGATTACATCGCGAGGTATTTGACCTCTATATGATACATTTTACAAACATTGCATTCAATTTTAAAAGACAATCTTTCTTTGCAACGAAAATTGACGGCATGCATACCATTTCAGAATATATTCCACTATAATTGACATAATAATAATCTTGATGAACTCGACGACTCGAATGCAACGTCTTTTGAAACATGCCATGAATGACTCCAAGTAATATTTCTAAAATGAGCAAATGCACAGCGGAAGATTTCTTTCGTACCTGAGAATAAACATACTTTCAAGTGTCAACCAAAAGGTTGGTGAGTTCATTAGTTTAACATAAATAGTCATTTCATAAATTTTAATAGACCACAAGATTTCATACTTCCATTTTTCATAAACATACGTCCCATGCATAGAGACAAAAATCATTCATATGGATTGAACACCTGGTAACCGACATTCACAATATGCATATAAGAATATCCCCATCATTCCGGGATCCTCCTTCGGACATGATATAAATTTCGAAGTACTAAAGCATCCGGTACTTTAGATGGGGCTTGTTGGGCCCGATAGATCTATCTTTAGAGTTCGCGTCCATTAGGGTGTCTGTTCCCTAATTCTTAGATTACCAGACTTAATAAAAAGGGCATATTCGATTTCGATCATTCAACCATATAATGCAGTTTCGATTACTTGTGTCTATTTCGTAAAACATTTATAAAAGCAGCGCATGTATTCTCAGTCCCAAAATATATATTGCGAAAGCATTTAAAAAGGGATTAATGAAACTCACAGTACTGTATTTTGTAGTAAAAATACATATGATGACATTGAACAACTGAACAATGCAGGGTTGGCCTCGGATTCACGAACCTATATCATTAATGTATATTAACACATATATTTGTAATCGAACAAATTTATATATATAATATCTTAGTTTATATGTTATATGTATTTAATTTGTATATATTTAAAATGATTAATATTTATACATGTAGATATCTTAATATGTATATTAGTATATTATATTTGCAATATTTATAAAAATAATGTTAATATGTTTAGTATATAATTATATGTAATATAAGTATAATATTTATTTGTTATAAAAATAATAATAAAAATGATAATTAAGATAATAATGATAATTAAAATAGTAATAATAATAATAATGATAGTTTTTAATAATAATGTAATGTAATTTAATAATAATAATATAAAAATAGTAATGTCTTTATATAAAAATCATTTCAATAAGAATAATAATAATAATAATAATAATAATAATAATAATAATGATAATAATAATAATAATAATAATAATAATAATAATAATAATAATAATAATAATAATGATAATTAAGTAAACTACCTCAAAGGAGTAGCCCTTAAAAAAATGCCTTAGCCCGGGTTTGAACCCGCGACGTCCCGCTAACCCGATAACATCCTTAACCAATACTCCGTATCAGTTTTCCTATTATTATTAAGATTTTTATATTACTTAAATTAGTTTTCCATTTTGTCTCATCATCAATCATATTAACATATCATCATTATCATAATTTCGTATCATTATCATCATTAACATTATTCGGCACCTTCATAATCATAATCATAATCATATTCTATGATCATCGTCTTATCTTCATCATACCATCATCATCCTAACAAAAAAAAAAAGTACCCGTTACATAGTCATCATCATCTTCTTTGTTCCATCATACCACCATTATTAATAGTTTTATTTATGACCATCATTATGCGTATTATTACAACATCATAATCATTATCATAACACAACCCATCAATATGATCTTCGCTGTAATATATCACTTATTTGTTTCGTGATATTCCTAGAAGAAACGTAGTAATAGAAGTAGTAGAAGAGAATAGCGGGTCTTGGGCTAATAATCCGAATAAAATACGGCCCAATTAAGAAGCCTACTTATAATTGTAAAGAAGCCCAAGAAAGTGATCTGTTTAACAAAAGGAAACGAGCCCAACTATCGCATAGCATAAACTCACTCGTTTAACAGGTACGTTTAATAAGAAGAGAAAATCGGTGGAAGGGTTCGCCTGATATTACAACCACATCAACAATACGTCATTCCCCACTAACCCTAATCAATCATATAGGTTACCAACTCTAATAGTAAAGCTTAGTATAAATATTTAAGTATGATTACCGTATCAATGTCTTGCCCCATCACTATCACCTTTATCATTCAATTATTCGGTATACATAGTTCCCTAATCAACTTCATTATCATCATCATCTCTATATACTTGTTCGAATCAAGGAAAACGAGACAACAGGAAATTGAAACACAAAAAAAAAAATATGCAACAGGAGGTGGTTTGCGTTGGTGTTGGGTTTGTTATGATGATGATGTTGGTGAGTAATGATGATGACAGAGACTAAAGTAGCAGCCATGAATCGATCATTAACTGCAGTAGAAAGAGTCCGGAGGTGGTTGTTTGTAGCAAGGATGGTGGAAAGTTAAACGTGATAGAAGACCGTGATTAAAATAAGGTGGTGACGATATGGGTGGTGTTCTTAGTTCATCGAAACAGTAGGTAGAATGGTTGCAGCAGTAGCCTTGCTCGACAGGGTCCATAACGAGTTTAGATAGTTCGGGTTGCAAAGATGATGGTGATGTTAGCTTTGGTAATTAACGAGGTAGGTGAAGGTGGTTGTAAGAAGTGGCGGGTTTATGGTGGTGATGGAAGTTGAAGGTTAAAGTGGTGATCTTAGTGTTATAAGAAGTGGTGGTGTTTTTCCTTTTCCTCTGCAAACGGCAGTGTATATATATTTATATCTCCATGAATGAATATGAATATGTGTGTATAAAGTGTGTGAGGTTTTCGTAATTGAAATTTTGTTTTGATGAATCTGAAATCATAATACATACTGTTACATGATGATAGTGGTATTTGATGATTTGAAGTGTGTTTGTGAGGTTGTAGTTTAATGGAGCAAGGGATCCATCATGTAACTAAATCATATATGTATATATGTAAATAAAGAAATGGGTGTGTGTTTGATTGTCCTCCGGTGAATATGTAATCTATATATATTACATAAATATCTTAGATGTGTTAGTGGATATGAAAGACAAAAAGGAATACAGTAACCATAAATTATTAATTTTAACCGTTGAAATTGAAATAGATAGATTGATACTTTATGTTAAAAGATAGGAATCTCAATTTAGTACAGTAACACATTCAATCATTCAATTCAATAATATGATTTACAGATAGTTGATTGGTAACAGAAATATATAATATATAATATATTAGTAATAATACTCATAAATTAATCAAAAGTAAGAATCAAAGAAAACATGTGAATTGAAAAAGAAACAGCTAAGCAGCCATAGAATTCTACCGACGGTTTTAATTGAATTTCGTAGTCCGATGTTAATTTGGGGTGGATAAAAGTATTCAGAAAAATCCCAAATTTTTAAATTAACTATATTTATTCATTTCGGTCATTATAGTATGAAATTCAATCCTTAATTTAATAAATAAATATTTCATCAACTGTCCCTCTCATTTATGGGTAAAATATAAAAAGTGTTAAAATTAAATAATTAGATCCTAAATATACTTTTAATAAGCCTATAACTTATATAACTCATTTTTGGATCACCTTTTATTTTAAAATCATATAAGCTCGTTTTTAACGTGATTAATATCAATCGAAACATCAAACGAGTATTACAATCATTTAATATTTATGTTTAATATACTTTATTTATATATAACGATATATTTTAAATAATAATTATTATAATATCCTATTTTTATTTTATTAATTTTTAATTACAACAACATATAATACTTCAAATTATATTTCGAATTATTATTTATATATACATACACACATATCTATTTACAATTAATTGTTCGTGAATCGCCGAGTGCAGTCGAAGGTCAATTGAATATATGAACATCGTTTCCAAAATTTTCTAAACTCACATTACAGTCTTTGCTTATCGTGTCGAAATCATATAAAGTTTAAGTTTAAATTTGGTCAGAAATTCCCGGGTCATCACACCCTCTTGTTCGAAAGTCCATTCATACTTCTTCCCCTTATGTGTCAAGGCAGTTAAAGGTTTGGCTACTCGGGAGAAATCTTGAATAAATCTCCTATAATAACCGGCTAGACCCAAAAATTGACGTATTTGCGTTGGAGTTTTCGGGATCTCCCAATTTTTGATGGCTTCAATCTTGGCGGGATCTACTTTGATTCCATTACTACTGACTACGTGGCCAAGAAATTGTACTTCATTTAACCAAAAACCGCACTTAGAGAATTTTGTATAAAGTTGTTCTTTTCTTAACAACTCTAATACAAGTCTCAAGTGTTGTTCGTGTTCTTGGTTATTCTTCGAATAGATAAGAATGTCATCAATAAAGACAATAACAAACTTATCTAAATATGGACTACATACTCGGTGCATGAGATCCATGAAAACTGCGGGTGCATTGGTTAGACCGAATGGCATAACCATGAATTCATAATGGCCATAATGAGTTCTGAAGGCTGTTTTTGGTATATCGGCTTCTTTAACCCTCAGTTGATGATAACCCGACCTTAAGTCGATTTTGGAGTATACGCTCGAACCTTGGAGTTGATCAAATAGGTCATCGATTCGAGGTAAAGGGTATCGGTTTTTGATGGTTACTTTGTTCAGCTCACGGTAACCGATACACATGCGAAAAGACCCATCTTTCTTTTTAACGAACAAAATTGGAGTTCCCCATGGTGACGTACTCAGTCGGATAAAACCACGTTCTAATAATTCTTGTAGTTGACTTTGTAATTCTTTCATTTCGGTGGGCGCAAGTCTATATGGAGCACGAGCTATTGGTGCGGCTCCTGGTACAAGATCTATTTGGAATTCAACGGATCGGTGTGGAGGTAGTCCCGGCAATTCGTCCGGAAACACCTCAGGAAATTCTCTTGCAACGGGAACGTCATCGATTTTCTTTTCTTCTTTTTCAACCTTCTCGACATGTGCTAGTATGGCATAGCAACCTTTTCTTATTAGTTTGCACGCCTTCAAACTACAAATAAGATTTAATTTGGCATTACCCTTTTCTCCGTACACCATTAAGGGTAACCCGTTTTCTCTCGGAATGCGAATCACCTTCTCATGACAAAAAACTTCGGCTTTCACCTTGGACATCCAGTCCATTCCAATAATTATGTCGAAGCTTCCCAATTCCACCGGTATTAAATCAATTGCAAACGTTTCGCTAACTAAACTAATTTTTTGATTTCGGCAAATTTTATCAACCTTAATTAATTTACCGTTTGCTACTTCAACTATACACTTTTTATTCAAAGGTGTTAACGGACAATTTAATTTGGCACAAAATTCTCTACTCATATAACTTCTATCGGCACCCGAATCAAATAAAACATAAGCAGGTGTATTGTTGATAAGAAACGTACCCGTAACAAGCTCCGAGTCTTCCTGTGCTTTCTCCCCATTAATGTTGAAGGCTCTCCCACGGCCTTGCCTATTTCTATTCCGGCACTGGTTTATGGTATGGCCCGGTTTTCCACATCCATAGCAAACAACGCCGTTATTATTTGTTCCGGCATTATTTGCTCCTCTGTTTCTATTTGGTCCGTAGACTTCACACTTTGCCGCAATATGGCCATTCCTATTGCACTTGGTACATAATTCTCTACAAAACCATTCCAGATGAAACGTGTCACACCTTGGGCATATAGTCCTTTGCTTTTTGTTGTAGTTGTTATTGTTGTTATTGTTGTTGTTGTTGTTGTTGTTGTTGTTAGGGTTATTGTTGTTGAGACGTTTGTTCTTGTTATTGTTGTGATTGGGATTGTTGTTGTTATTATTATTGAGATGGTTGTTGCGGTTATTGTTGCGGTTGTTGTTGCGATTATTGTTGTTGTTGGGGTGGTTGCGATTGTTGTTGTAATTGTTGTTTTGATTGTTGTTGTTGTACTGGTGACCCTGATCACCGCTTTTCTCCCACTTTATTTTCCCCTGTTTCATTATGGCCTCCTCGACTGCTTCTTTCTTTATCCTTCCTGTAATTTGGCCTATCAATTTGTGGGCTATACAGCTCGCTTTCTGCATTGTTGCAGGGTCGTTAGCACCTACATGCTCTTGGATTCGTTTCGGCAACCCTTTTATGAATGCTTCAATTTTTGCTTCTTCGTCCTCAAATGCTCCAGGACACATTAAAGCCAGTTCATTGAAACGTCACTCGTAGGTAGTGACATCTAACCCTTGGGTTGTCAGTTCTTTAAGCTCTGCCTTGAGCTTGTTGATTTCGGTTCTGGGACGGTACTCTTCCGTCATCATGTGCTTGAAAGCGGACCATGGAAGTGCGTAGGCGGTATTCTGTCCTACGTAATCCATGTAGGTATTCCACCATGTCAAAGGAGTACCCCTGAAAGTATGTGTGGCATACTTAACTTTATCCTCTTCTGCGCAGTTGCTGATTGCGAACAAGGCTTCAACCTTCTCTGTCCACCGCTTTAGTCCAACGGGTCCTTCAGTTCCTTCAAACTCATTGGGTTTGTAGGCCATAAAAGCTTTGTAGGAACATCTAACCCGGTTGCCATTGTTTTCTCCACTGCTGGAACCCGATTGGTTATTGTTGTTCATTGCATTCACCACTGCAGCCATATTTGCAGCGAAAGCTTGAAGTTCTTCTGTGTTCAATTATTGTTGTCTAGTAGCTGGAGGAGCCATTTCCTTCAAAAATAGCCGAATGAGTTAATCATATAGAATTTTTAGAAGTAGCCAAAAAGTATTTTGTAGCTTAATATGAACTTATTATTATAAAAGCCTTTTCTTCATATTAGCGTTTTATAACTATAATAATGTTCATACTTAGCAGCTAACACACAAATTAACTACTAAAATTCTAATATGAAAAACTATGGTAAGTTATTACGTTACTACGTAATAATAAGTTGTAATAATAATAATAAACCTTCCATGCTTATTCTTATTATTATACAATCATAAGGAAAATTACATTGCGGATTTTCTTACAAACTTAAACACACAATATAATACATATTATACAATGCATGGAATATAGGATAGCTGCCGATGGTTCAAGAACGGTGAGATTTCTTAGATGTTGACGTTGTTTCTTTCTCGGCCAAACGTTTGGATTTTCGTTTGGATAGTTCTTTTTCCAATTCCTCCCAATTAGTTCTTTCGGCTAATTATTTGGGAGCAAAACCAACAGTCATTATACGAGCGGTCATTTTACAAACTGGTCTCTTATGTGGTTCAGGTGGATGATCACAAACATTTTAGGTCATAATAGGTTCATTGGGTTTGGGATCGGGTATAACAGCCAAAGATTTTCCCAAATCACGTTGTGGTTCGGTAATTTCTACAACTTCTTCAGGATCCTCTTCTTCGCGTTCCTCCTCTGGATCTTCTTCCGGATCCTCTTCCAGAACCTCTTCTAGCAATTGTGAATCTTCCCAATTTTCCCAACAATTTTCCACTTTAATGGTAGCACCAAAAATTAACTTTTCCGTTGGTTCATAAGTCATATGCTTTGACTCAGCCTCCGAATCACTTGATAAGTAAATGAAATCTGAATCACTAGAGATGCTTATATGATCGGATGAAGTCATCTATCACATAATAGCAGGCATGTTAAGAGAATGATATATCTTATAATATTTATATGTTAATAATCTTATGTTTCCAACAATTATATTAAGCAATCATTTTTAAAATAATTACGGTCGAAGTCCAGACTCACTAATGCATCAAAAATCAGTTAGACACACTAATGAAAAATTTTCTGATTCTCTAAGAACAACGCTCTGATACCAACTGAAATGCCCCGTTCACATTAATTATAAACGTTTCATATTAATTGGTTTCTTTGCGAGGTTTTGACCTCTATATGAAACGTTTTTTCAAATCTTGCATTCGTTTTTAAAAACAACCATAACCTTTATTATTGAATAAAGGTCTTAATGACATAATTTAGATTATCTATCAAAGACAATCTCCTCAAATAAATAAGTTTTTACATAACCCATTACAATATGATCAAATATATTACAACAAATACTCCGAATGCAAGTTTAAACAATATAAACAATTATGCCGACTCCAAATCTTGACCTTGGGTTGGCATACGACAGCGGAAGCGTTTTTAATATTCACCTGAGAATAAACATGCTTAAAACGTCAACAAAAATGTTGGTGAGTCATAGGTTTATTTTCTATATAATAATCATAACATTTAATAAGCCACAAGATTTCATTTAATTAAATGCGCAGGATCATTACAACTGCAAAAATCATTCATACGATGAGTCGCCTGGTAACCAACCTTAACATAGAGCGCTTAAGATATCTGGCATCATACATTCCACTATTCAAATGTATGACAAGAACCCTTCGAAGTACTAAAGCATTTCCACTATTCGAAAATGGGGGTGGTTGGTGCCCGTAGATCTACCTTTAGGATTCGCGTCAATTAGTGTTTTTCACTAATTCTTAGGTTACCAAGCATAATAATAATAAGTACAGATATCCGGTATAACAAAACAGTCGTAGAATGTAGTTTCATGAACTTGTGCTTATTTTGTAAAACATTTATAAATTTGCATGTATTCTCATCCCAAAATAATTTAGATTGTAAAAATGGGACTATAAGTCACTTGTGATGATTTCCGAATAAATGATGATAAGACTTGGCCTTTTGACAAATTCACGAACCTAATAATAATATTCTCGTGTCAAGATATATATATATATATATATATATATATATATATATATATATATATATATATATAATTAATATTCAATACTTATGATACTTGTGATAATTTTAATTGTCCATTGTTAGTAGTCCAACGTTCGTAGTCCAATAGTCCAATAGTCCAATAGTCCAACAGTATAAATATATATATAAATATAAATGCATATATTGTGTTAGGATTCACTAACACTATAATATATTGTCTTAATATAATAAGACACATAATATGTATATTGTCTTAAGCAATCCGCGACCCATTGTATACATGTCTCAGGCTCGATCACAACTCAAAGTATATAATATTTTGGAATCCACTTCGACCCACATCTAACTCGAAATTACTGCCAATGGTGTCTTATAGTTCGTTCCAAAAATATATATAGAAGAAATGAAAATGATATGTCAAAATGCTGTATACGGATCCACGGTGATCAAGTCATATATACATATATATATATATATATATATATATATATATATATATATATATATATATATATATATATATATATATATATATATATATATATATAAGGTGCCTTACGATCTTTATTAAGACTATAATATATTGTCGTAGAACTTAATCTCGACTATTATAAATTGTATTTCCATAAGTTCGGGAACAAGACATGTATAAATACATGTAGGATACAAGGTAAGTTAGCTAGGATAAGGTTAGCATCCATTTTTATTAATCAAAACCGTAGCTAAAAACAAGCAAAAATATCCAATTTTGTTTTACCCATAATTTCTTCGTTACAAATCCGTTTTGAGTGATTCGATATTGCCATGGTTTTGTATCGAACTCAACATTATTAATCTTAACATAAAAAGTATAGGTTTATAGTTGAAAATACAGCTTAGGTGTCAAATAAGAGAAGATAGTCATATACGTCGTAAGAACGACATCTTGATGACCCTTTTGAAAAACATACTTCCACTTAGAGTTTAACCATGGATTTTGGATATATTTCATATCCATATAAAATAAGATTTTTCACCAAAGAAAATCTTTTAATTCAAAGTTTAAGATAGGTTTTTAAAATTGAACCCAAAACAGCCCCCGATGATCTATGAAGGCGTATGTTCAGTTTTAAGGTGTTCTTCGTGTTTACAAGCTTTATATCCTTATGTTAGTTTGACATGCTATCATTTGCATGTGTTGAAGTATTTTAAAAGTCAAGTTAGAAGGATTAAGTTTATTTGCAAACAAGTTTAGAAATAATCTAAACTATGTTCTTGTTGTTATTAGTTATAACTCAAAATAAGATAGCTATATGGATATGAATCGAAAAAGATTATGAATAAGGTGACTATCTCAAATTAAATGAACAAAGTTGATGAGAAAATAAGATGATAATCTTGTGATCAAAGATATCCTTGATGGCTTGTAATCCTTGGAATAGAATCATAGAATGAACAAAAGTTCGAATATGATTTCTATCTTGAATTAAGATAGTTATAAGTATATGAATTGAACCAAAGCTTATATATGATTCTTACCTTGATAAAGAGGAGTAGATGAGTTAACAAAGTATTCTTGAAGCTAGTTTATGATCAAAGTGCATGAAGATTTTCTAGTACTTGAAGGATGTGTGTTTAAAGAGTGTTTAAAGAGTAAGAAATGGAGAGAATACTTGGAGTTCTTGTGTGTGAGTATTATGAGAGTGAAGGTAAGTTAAATAGCCGATATGAATGAGTAAAAAGAGTGTTAAAAGTCGTGGTTCATGCATATGGTTAAGAGACTTTATCAAAATTTGGAATATAGCATAATAATGCAAACTAGAAGTTAAATGTTGGTTCCCACAAGTCTCCATCATGTTTATCCTTGTCTTGTGACTCATAGGGCTGCTAAGGAGGCTATAATTGGTATTTCATATTGGTATATACTCATAGTATTTTAGTATGGAAGCTGGGTATGATACGGGTGTAAATACCGAATGAATACGAATAGAATTCTTGATGGAATTGAATGAGATTATGAGTATAGGTATCTTTGCTGAGTATAAGTATGTTAGTATATATGTTTAAGTCCTTCAAAAGTGTATTAATACATATTAATACAATACATATACATATATTTTAATTTAGAAGTTACTACAACGTTAATCGTTATATATATGTATATAGTCTTGAAGTCTTTAAGTTAGTAGTCTCATTTTATGTATATAACCAATTGTTATTATATGTAATGAGATACTTAAATATCATTTTATCAAATCATAAGTATGTATGTATATATATATATATATATATATATATATATATATATATATCCATATATACATCATTATATAATTATTTCGAGTTATGACGTTCGTGAATCGTCAGACAAATTGGGTGGCCAAACATTTGTATAAAATTCATTTCAAATAACCAAATATTAATGAGTTTGATTGCTTAACATGTTGGAAACATTAATTATGTAAATATTAATCTTCTATATATTAGCGAAAAAATCAGGGTCTTTACACTAACCTTACCCTAGCTAACTTACCTTGTATCCTACATGTATTTATACATGTCTTGTTCCCGAACTTATGGAAATACAATTTATAATAGTCGTGATTAAGTTCTACGACAATATATTATAGTCTTAATAAAGATCGTAAGGCACCATTTATATATATGACTCGATCACCGTGGATTCGTATACAAAGTTTTGACATATCATTTTGACTTCTTCTATATATATTATTAGAACGAACTATTAAACACCATTGGCAGTAATCTCGAGTTAGCTGTGGGTTGTAGTGGATTCCAAAATATTATATACTTTGAGTTGTGATCGAGCCTAAGACATGTAAACAATGGGTCGCTGATTGCTTCAGACAATATACATATTATGTTTCTTATTATATTAAGACAATATATTATATTGTTAGTGAATTCTAACACAATATACGCATTTATATTTATATATATATTTATACTGTTGGACTATTGGACTATTGGATTATTGGACTACGAACGTTAGACTACTAACAATGGACAATTAAAATTATCACAAGTATCATAAGTATAGAATATTAATTATATATATATATATATATATATATATATATATATATATATATCTTGACACAAGAATATTATTATTAGGTTCGTGAATTTGTCAAAAGGTCAAGTCTTATCACCATCTATTCGGAAATCATCACAAGTGAGTTATAGTCCCATTTTTACTATCTAAATTATTTTGGGATGAGAATACATGCAAAATTTATAAATGTTTTACAAAATAAGAACAAGTTCATGAAACTACATTCTACGATTGTTTTGTTATACCAGATATCTGTACTTATTATTATTATGCTTGGTAACCTAAGAATTAGTAAAAAATACTAATTGAAGCGAATCCTAAAGGTAGATCTACGGGCACCAACCACCCCCATTTTTAAATAGTGGAAATGCTTTAGTACTTCGAAGGGTTCTTATCATACATTTGAATAGTGAAATGTATGATGCCAGATATCTTAAGTGCTCTATGTTAAGGTCAGTTACCAGGAAACTCATCGTATGAATGATTTTTGCAGTTGTAATGATCCTGCGCATTTAATTAAATGAAATCTTGTGGCTTATTAAATGTTATGATTATTATATAGAAATTAAACCTATGACTCACCAACTTTTTTTGTTGACGTTTTAAGCATGTTTATTTTCAGGTGAATATTAAAAACGCTTCCGCTGTCGTAAGCCAACCCAAGGTCAAGATTTGGAGTCGGCATAATTGTTTATATTTTTTAAACTTGCATTCGGAGTATTTGTTGTAATATATTTGATCATATTGTAATGGGTTGTGTAAAAACTTATTTATTTGAGAAGATTGTCTTTGATAGACAATCTAAATTATGTTATTAAGACCTTTATTCAATAATAAAGGTTATGGTTGTTTTTAAAAATGAATGCAAGATTTGAAAAATGTCTCATATAGAGGTCAAAACCTCGCAAAGAAACCAATTAATATGAAACGTTTATAATTAATATGAACGGGGCATTTCAGTAAAGATGAAGGAGACTCGGTATGAGAGAGAATCAATAAGATTTACATTCCACAGCTTCTAGAACTCATTTACAATGCAATGGCTATCTAATTAGGACTACTTAGGTTCCTTATATAGCCCTTTTCTAAGGAACCATCATTTAAGCTTATATCACATTAACACTATACAACTTCGGGGTCCTAACAATTAGGAATAATGTAGATATCTCTCTACTGTCGCTCTCTAGTGATCAGTAGGAGATTAGTATGTAGTTAGTAGTAGAAGCTATTAAGCATTGTAACGCTATGGATATTATGAATAATTACAAGTGTTATTCTGTCAACATTATTCGGTAATATCTATCCTTTCTTTTATTAATTTATTATAATATTCTTGTTGGATGTTTATGATTTATTAATATTAGAAATGCTTGTTGCCATGATGTGTGAGTAATAATTTGATTGTTTGCCATGATTTAATAATGTTAGTTAGGGATTATTATCGGTTCGTACTCACTTTCTGTCTATGATATTAAACCTCATTATTATCGTCCTTCCACCAATAAACGTGATTAAAACCTTTTATAAAGTCGACATTATAAGGGTAATTAATTATCTGTGTTTATACATTGGTCAAGGTTTGAACCTATCGGAAATACTATAAAGTACATGGGGAATTACCATAGGACCAGATCAAGACATTGGTCAAGAGTATAAGACTCACGTTGATGTACTTTAGGACCACTTGAGCATGGTCAAGGTTAGAAGCTATGAAACCACTATAAGTCTAGTACATGGTGGATAACTAAGGGATTTATTGGGTAGATTTAAGTAAGGGCTGGTTTAAATCATAAATGGGAATTCAATGCACTAAAATACAAACTAAGCTTATAAATCTTTAAGGATGACTGAAAACTATCAGAGGTTCTAATTTGTCTGCAAACCCTTAGATTTTACCAAACCATTGATAGAAAGGAATTCGAAACACAATCATAACCACTCACTTGGGTGATACACTAAGGTGTTAAGAAAGGTTGGATATTATATGTATATGGCTATGCAACTTAATTCGTGCGCCCAAGGTATGCACTGCATCCAAGATGGGCTGCTTGTATCCTTAAGCCGGATAAAGCGTCGGGAGTTGAGCATAGTCCATCCGATCAGAATCTTCAAAGCCTAGTTCCTCATGACATGCTAATCGGAAAACCTCTTAGTAGGGAATCTAGTGTTCACACCAAGGTATATCTATCCAAGGAGTGTCTCATAATCATCCCGACACTACGTTATCTTAAATCATGATAATCGGTATGGACTGGTTGAAAGAACTGAAAGCAGAGATCGTTTGTTACAAAAATGCAATTCGCATTATACGAGAAAAAGGAAAACCCTTAATGGTGTACGGAGAAAAGGGCAACACGAAGCTACATCTTATTAGTAATTTGAAGGCACAAAAACTAATAAGAAAAGGTTGCTATGCTGTTCTAGCACACGTCGAGAAAGTACAAACTGAAGAAAAGAGCATCAATGATGTTCCCGTCGCAAAAGAATTTCCCGATGTATTTCCGAAAGAATTACCGGGATTACCCCCACATCGATCCGTTGAATTTCAAATAGATCTTGTACCAGGAGCTGCACCAATAGCTCGTGCTCCCTACAGACTCGCACCCAGCGAGATGAAAGAACTGCAAAGCCAATTACAAGAACTTTTAGAGCATGGTTTCATTCGACCAAGCACATCACCGTGGGGAGCTCCTGTTTTGTTTGTCAAGAAGAAAGATGGTACATTCAGGTTGTGTATCGACTACCGAGAGTTGAACAAACTTACCATCAAGAACCGCTACCCACTACCGAGAATCGACGACTTATTTGATCAACTAAAAGGCTCGTCTGTTTATTCAAAGATTGACTTACGTTCCGGGTATCATCAAATGCGGGTGAAAGAAGATGATATTCCAAAGACTGTTTTCAGAACACGTTACGGTCATTACGAGTTTATGGTCATGCCATTTGGTTTAACTAATGCACCAGCTGTGTTCATGAACCTTATGAACCGAGTGTGTGGACCATACCTTGACAAGTTTGTCATTGTTTTCATTGATGACATACTTATTTACTCAAAGAATGACCAAGAACACGGTGAACATTTGAGAAAGGTGTTAGAAGTATTGAGGAAGGAAGAATTGTACGCTACGTTTTCAAAGTGTGCATTTTGGTTGGAAGAAGTTCAATTCCTCTGTCACATAGTGAACAAAGAAGGTATTAAGGTGGATCCGGCAAAGATAGAAACTGTTGAAAAGTGGAAAACCCCGAAAACTCCGAAACACATACGCCAGTTTTTAGGACTAGCTGGTTACTAAAGAAGGTTCATCCAAGACTTTTCCAGAATAGCAAAACCCTTGACTGCATTAACGCATAAAGGGAAGAAATTTGAATGGAATGATGAACAAGAGAAAGCGTTTCAGTTATTGAAGAAAAAACTAACTACGGCACCTATATTGTCATTGCCTGAAGGGAATGATGATTTTGTGATTTATTGTAACGCATCAAAGCAAGGTCTCGGTTGTGTATTAATGCAACGAATGAAGGTGATTGCTTATGCGTCTAGACAATTGAAGATTCACGAACAAAATTATACGACGCATGATTTGGAATTAGGCGCGGTTGTTTTTGCATTAAAGACTTGGAGGCACTACTTATATGGGGTCAAAAGTATTATATATACCGACCACAAAAGTCTTCAACACATATTTAATCAGAAACAATTGAATATGAGGCAGCGTAGGTGGATTGAATTATTGAATGATTACGACTTTGAGATTCGTTACCACCCGGGGAAGGCAAATGTGGTAGCCGATGCCTTGAGCAGGAAGGACAGAGAACCCATTCGAGTAAAATCTATGAATATAATGATTCATAATAACCTTACTACTCAAATAAAGGAGGCGCAACAAGGAGTTTTAAAAGAGGGAAATTTAAAGGATGAAATACCCAAAGGATCGGAGAAGCATCTTAATATTTGGGAAGACGGAACCCGGTATAGGGCTGAAAGGATTTGGGTACCAAAATTTGGAGGTACTTAGAGAAGCTCATAAAACCAGATACTCAATACATCCTGGAACGGGGAAGATGTACAAGGATCTCAAGAAACATTTTTGGTGGCCGGGTATGAAAGCCAATGTTGCTAAATACGTAGGAGAATGTTTGACGTGTTCTAAGGTCAAAGCTGAGCATCAGAAACCATCAGGTCTACTTCAACAACCCGAAATCCCAGAATGGAAATGGGAAAACATTACCATGGATTTCATCACTAAATTGCCAAGGACTGCAAGTGGTTTTGATACTATTTGGGTAATAGTTGATCGTCTCACCAAATCAGCACACTTCCTGCCAATAAGAGAAGATGACAAGATGGAGAAGTTAGCACGACTGTATTTGAAGGAAGTCGTCTCCAGACATGGAATACCAATCTCTATTATCTCTGATAGGGATGGCAGATTTTTTTCAAGATTCTGGCAGACATTACAACAAGCATTAGGAACTCGTCTAGACATGAGTACTGCATATCATCCACAAACTGATGGGCAGAGCGAAAGGACGATACAAACGCTTAAAGAGATGCTACGAGCATGTGTTATTGATTTCGGAAACAGTTGGGATCGACATCTACCGTTAGCAGAATTTTCCTACAACAACAGCTACCATTCAAGCATTGAGATGGCGCCGTTTGAAGCACTTTATGGTAGAAAGTGCAGGTCACCGATTTGTTGGAGTGAAGTGGGGGATAGACAGATTACGGGTCCGGAGATTATACAAGAAACTACCGAGAAGATCATCAAAATTCAACAACGGTTGAAAACCGCCCAAAGTCGACAAAAGAGCTATGCTGACATTAAAAGAAAAGATATAGAATTTGAAATTGGAGAGATGGTCATGCTTAAAGTTGCACCTTGGAAAGGCGTTGTTCGATTTGGTAAACGAGGGAAATTAAATCCAAGGTATATTGGACCATTCAAGATTATTGATCGTGTCGGACCAGTAGCTTACCGACTTGAGTTACCTCAACAACTCGCGGCTGTACATAACACTTTCCACGTCTCGAATTTGAAGAAATATTTTGCTAAAGAAGATCTCACTATTCCGTTAGATGAAATCCAAATCAACGAAAAACTCCAATTCATCGAAGAACCCGTCGAAATAATGGATCGTGAGGTTAAAAGACTTAAGCAAAACAAGATACCAATTGTTAAGGTTCGATGGAATGCTCGTAGAGGACCCGAGTTCACCTGGGAGCGTGAAGATCAGATGAAGAAGAAATACCCGCATCTATTTCCAGAAGATTCGTCAACACCTTAAACAGCTTAAAATTTCGGGACGAAATTTATTTAACGGGTAGGTACTGTAGTGACCCGAACTTTTCCATGTTTATATATATTAATTGAGATTGATATTTACATGATTAAATGTTTCCAACATGTTAAGCAATAAAACTTGTTAAGACTTGATTAATTAAAATATGTTTCATATAGACAATTGACCACCCAAGTTGACCGGCGATTCACGAACGTTAAAACTTGTAAAAACGACATGACGATATATATATGGATATACATATGGTTAACATGAGATTATGATAAGTAAGTATCTCCATAAGTATATTAACAATGAGTTATATACATATAAACAAGACTAATAACTTAAGGATTTCGAAACGAGACATATATGTAACGATTATCGTTGTAACGACATTTAAATGTATATATATCATATTAAGATATATTAATATATCATAATATCATGATAATATAATAATTTAACATCTCAATAGATATAATAAACAATGGGTTAACAACATTAATCGAGATCGTTAACTTAAAGGTTTCAAAACAACACTTACATGTAACGACTAACGATGACTTAACGACTCAGTTAAAATGTATATATATGTAGTGTATTTAGATGTATTAAAATACTTTTGGAAGACTTCAAGACATATATCAAAACACTCATACTTAACGAAAATGATTACAGTTACTTTCCCATTCTTTTCTTTCATCAAGAATTCTAGTCGTATTCTTACCCGTATTATACACAGCTTCAAAATGTACTTACTATGGGTATATACCAATAGGAACTAGCATGAGATTCCACTCTTGATTATGTCATGTATGACTAATCAATTTTAACTTCTACCATGAGCTAGTCAACTAACTAGAACTCCTTTTAACCCCACTCACCACTCACCAATTACCACTCATCATTCACTCCATTTCACTTCCAATTCTCTTTCTAATTCTCTCTCAACACACACACACACACACTATTATGAACGTATTTTTCTAGTAGTTAATCATCATCTTTATCAAAAATCACTTCAAGAATCAAGCTATAATCATCGTAGGAAGAACACTTCAAGAACACTTCAAAAATCCCTTCAAGTTTACTAATTTACTTCCAAGCTTTCTAATCCATTCCAAGTAATCATATAAGATCAAGAAACCTTTGTTATATACAGTAGGTTATCTTTCTTATTCAAGGTAATATTCATATTCAAACTTTGATTCAATTTCTATAACTATAAACTATCTTAATTCGAGTAAAAATCTTACTTGAACTTGTTTTTGTGTCATGATCCTACTTCAAGAACTTTCAAGCCATCCAAGATCCTTTGAAGCTAGATCATTTCTTGTCACTTCCAGTAGGTTTACCTACTAAATTTGAGGTAGTAATGATGTTCATAACATCATTCGATTCATATATATAAAACTATCTTATTCGAAGGTTTAAACTCGTAATCACTAGAACATAGTTTAGTTAATTCTAAACTTGTTCGCAAACAAAAGTTAATCCTTCTAACTTGACTTTTAAAATTAACTAAACACATGTTCTATATCTATATGATATGCTAACTTAATGATTTAAAACCTGGAAACACGAAAAACACCGTAAAACCGGATTTACGCCGTCGTAGTAACACCGCGGGCTGTTTTGGGTTAGTTAATTAAAAACTATGATAAACTTTGATTTAAAAGTTGTTATTCTGAGAAAATGATTTTTATTATGAACATGAAACTATATCCAAAAATTATGGTTAAACTCAAAGTGGAAGTATGTTTTCTAAAATGGTCATCTAGACGTTGTTCTTTCGACTCAAATGACTACCTTTACAAAAACTACTTGTAACTTATTTTTCTGACTATAAACCTATACTTTTTCTGTTTAGATTCATAAAATAGAGTTCAATATGAAACCATAGCAATTTGATTCACTCAAAATGGATTTAAAATGAAGAAGTTATGGGTAAAACAAGATTGGATAATTTTTCTCATTTTAGTTACGTGAAAATTGGTAACAAATCTATTACAACCATAACTTAATCAACTTGTATTGTATATTATGTAATCTTGAGATACCATAGACACGTATACAATGTTTCGACCTATCATGTCGACACATCTATATATATTTCGGAACAACCATAGACACTCTATATGTGAATGTTGGAGTTAGCTATACAGGGTTGAGGTTGATTCCAAAATATATATAGTTTGAGTTGTGATCAATACTGAGATACGTATACACTGGGTCGTGGATTGATTCAAGATAATATTTATCGATTTATTTCTGTATATCTAACTGTGGACAACTAGTTGTAGGTTACTAACGAGGACAGCTGACTTAAAAAACTTAAAACATCAAAATATATTAAAAGTGTTGTAAATATATTTTGAACATACTTTAATATATATGTATATGTATATATTGTTATAGGTTCGTGAATCAACAGTGGCCAAGTCTTACTTCTCGACGAAGTAAAAAAATCTGTGAAAGTGAGTTATAGTCCCACTTTTAAAATTTAATATTTTTGGGATGAGAATACATGCAGGTTTTATAAATGATTTACAAAATAGACACAAGTACGTGAAACTACATTCTATGGTTGAATTATCGAAATCGAATATGCCCTTTTTTATTAAGTCTGGTAATCTAAGAATTAGGGAACATACATCCTAATTGACGCGAATCCTAAAGATAGATCTATTGGACCTAACAAACCCCATCCAAAGTACCGGATGCTTTAGTACTTCGAAATTTATATCATATCCGAAGGGTGTCCCGGAATGATGGGGATATTCTTATATATGCATCTTGTTAATGTCGGTTACCAGGTGTTCACCATATGAATGATTTTTATCTCTATGTATGGGATGTGTATTGAAATATGAAATCTTGTGGTCTATTGTTACGATTTGATATATATAGGTTAAACCTATAACTCACCAACATTTTTGTTGACGTTTAAAGCATGTTTATTCTCAGGTGAATATTAAGAGCTTCCGCTGTTGCATACTAAAATAAGGACAAGATTTGGAGTCCATGTTTGTATGATATTGTGTAAAAACTGCATTCAAGAAACTGATTTCGATGTAACATATTTGTATTGTAAACCATTATGTAATGGTCGTGTGTAAACAGGATATTTTAGATTATCATTATTTGATAATCTACGTAAAGCTTTTTAAACCTTTATTTATGAAATAAAGGTTATGGTTTGTTTTAAAATTGAATGCAGTCTTTGAAAAACGTCTCATATAGAGGTCAAAACCTCGCAACGAAATCAATTAATATGGAATGTTTTTAATCAATAAGAACGGGACATTTCATAAATACCTCGCAATGAAATCAATTATTATGTAACGTTTATAATCGATATGAACGGGGCATTTCAGTTGGTATCAGAGCGGTGGTCTTAGCGAACCAGGTCTTGCATTAGTGTGTCTAACTGATATTTGATAAAATGCATTAGTAAGTCTGGACTTCGACCTTAGTTGCATGTCAAAAGTTTTGCTTATCATTTCTAGTCGAAAATCATCTGCTTATCATCCTTAGGAAATTACCTACTTATTATTCTTAGTCTAGACACATCTTACTGCATTGATTGCATGACTAGTGTATAGACAAAATTCATATCTTAGCGTATCTGCTAATTCATATCTTAGCGTATCTGTTACTGTAAACTTTGCCTGACATATTCCGTAAATTCCTCCGTAATCTACGAAATCTTTGGCTCTATATATATATATATATATATATATATATATATATATATATATATATATATATATATATATATATATATATATATATAAATATTCTATATAATTAGAATACCATTCGATAGCCAGAAAATCATTTCATATCGAAAAAAAACTCCTTTATTCAATCGTACGAAATGTAACTCGCCACTAGTTCAAGTCCCTCGGATTCCGATATGGAGTTTCACTCCAGCTCCGAAAGCAGTGTGACCAGAATGGATCAACCAATTAGCCATCATCTATTCTGGACGAATTCGGGATGGGTTTGTAGTTTACTTAATCATTGGAGACAAGAAGAAGGTGATCCCTTCTATCCACCACATTTCCCTCTTGGCGAAGAACCTGAAGCACTTACAGGCGAACCTGTTCGTGACACCATTTTTTCTCTCATTTCCAGAGTATTTCATCATGATTATATACTATCTCAAATTCTAGATCTTATTCATTCGCTTGTCCGAACCGACAATCATCCCGGTGTAATAGAAGAAGTCAACGAGCTTCGCGCTCGGGTAGTGGCTTTGGAAAATATGGTGCAAATATTACACGCACCAGCAGCATCACCAGCATCAACAATACCACCATCAACAATGCCAACAGAACCATTACCACCACCAACAACATCCACATCACATGCTTCAACATCATAAACTATCCTACGAGCATCAACGTCATACTCACCATAGATACCAAGGAGTACCAACAACAATAACCGATGGAAGTATTGATTCATAACTTCATTGGAGAAATATTCTGCGGCGATTATGTAATCTCTAAAGTCTTAGAGATTATCTATTCCAGCCTTCACCATAGATCAGAGGAATGGACCGAAACGATAGAAGGAAGAGTAGAAACCCTGACAAGAATGGTGCGTGATTTACAAGATAGACTGGTTATACAAGCGCCATCGGTAGTACCACCAACATCACCATCAGTATCACCAACACCGGCAAAACCTGTAGCACTACAAGCTACACCGGTTCCATAACCATCAACGATATCGACACCACAATCATCAATGGATAAATTGTATCAACGAGTTATGAAGTATTAAATCATTTCCTCTGAAGAATTTATATGTGAATTTTATATATATGAGTTTTGAAACCACAATAGATCTTTTCGTACTAAGCTATTATGTATGAATTAAATAAGGGTAGATACTACTTGGTTAATTCATGTTATTAATATGCTATGATGTACTTAACCATTGCTAACTACAATCTCTGTTTCAAACTCAATGAATTCCAATTCATAATAAACCAAGTGTATTAATCAATTACATGTTTGATTTTACACTTTCATCTTCGATGTACTTGAAACCTCTTAGAAAATATCATTCATATCTTGCAAAGTTCGCAAGAATTCCACGAGCACCAACATCATTCACCGAAGAAATATCAATAAAAATGAATAATGAAGTATTGATTCATGATTTCATTTACGTCGTAGAAATAATCCGCGAAGATTACGTAAATTCTAAAGTTTTAGAGATTATTCATTTCTAGTTCCAGCCGAAAATCAAATGAGTTTAATTTAATATTAACTCACTAAATCTGTATTACATCTGAAGAAAATATATATATATATATATATATATATATATATATATATATATATATATATATATATATATATATATATATATATATATATATATATATTCATAAAGATTGTAATAAAAATTCTCTTGTATAAAATATTACTTGTGAAACTTTTAACGGGTAGGTAATACCCGAGAGATACATAAATTCACAATTAATATATTATATTCTCCGATTCTGATTTATTAAATCATTAACTATACTCACTATTTTCACAACAATATACATTCTTTAATAGAAATCAAAACAACCATACTCATTCAAATCCAATTGCATATTCTGATTTTAACATATCAAAATCCAAGTCGAGATATAACTGATATCATCACTCTTAGATTCCTACATCTTTCAAAGCCATACTTTGAATTCAAAATTGTGATAGCACATCACTTCTATTCATAAACCCAGAAAAATATTCGTATTATTCAAAATTTTAGAACATCATATGTATATTGATGATTATAATCTGCGTTCAAACCATTCATGATTCTTGAAAACCCCTCAATTAACAAACAATCGGGAGGATGATCTGTGATGACCCGGAAATTTCTGACCAAATTTAAACTTTATCTTTAAATGATTTAATGTTTTTGACACGATAAGCAAAGTCTGTAATGTTGAGTCTCAAAGTTTTGGAACTATATTCATGGAATCAATTATTCTTTGACTGTTCTCGAAGATTCACGAACAATATATATATATATATATATATATATATATATATATATATATATATATATATATATATATATATATATATATATATATATATATAACTTAATGTGCATATATATATATATATATATATATATATATATATATATATATATATATACATATATATATATATGATTTCAAGTTATTTAGTAAACGATATTAACATTTGATTATTGATTCGAGTAATATTTAGATAAGTTAACTAAAACGTTTAAGATGAACCAGTAAAACACTAATTTGCTACAGTATTTTCGAATTGCTACAGTACCCGAAAAGCTACAGTGTTTTCGAAAATCACTATTTGCTACAGTAACTTTGGTAAAGTAAAACACTATTTCAAAATGAAAATGTATATATTATATATATATTAACAAATAGCGAGACGATGATTTATAGAAGTAAATGACCAAAACACTCGAAAGTTTAAGATATACTTTGAGTGGTATAGTTTATGGATAACTTAAGGCTATATTTTGACAAAGGTACGTGACACGAAACGTAAAATGCAAGTTTTCTAAATGTACGAAAGAACGTTCGAAAAATCGAAATCGGGACATAAGTCGAGTGATGACGTACGACTTATTGGAATGAAAATTACATGACACTTATACACGAGAATATAATATAATATATAATTAATTAATTTAAATTATATATATTATATTAATAATTAAATACGTCGACAAGCAAAACAACAAACAAGATGTGAGCTGGAAAATGATGCCATGCAATCGCATGGCAAAATGCCCATAAGCCCATGTGATCGCATGGGCAGGTGGGACAGGTCTGGTCCTATAAATATCGAACGTTTCTATTTTTCTGTATCCATCTATCTCGCATCTATCTCTCAATATATATTATATTTATATTTATTATTATTATTATTATTATTATTATTATTATTATTATTATTATTATTATTAATAATCTTAATATTATTAGTAGTATTATTATTAATTAGTATTATACATAAAATACTACGACGAGGTCATGAGCGTGTCACTTTCAAAATATGTTTTCGAGCGGGATAGAGCTAAGGAAATTATGGGTTATTGCCAAGGAGGTTATGGGTAATGTTCAGGGGTATATTTGTGAATCAAATCTAGTGTTTATCATCTCCGTTACGTCTACATACTTTCCTACAATATTGAATCGCAATATTTATACGTAAGCAATCATATTTTATCTTTTATATATTAATTGTGTATCCATGTCTAGTGCTCGAGTATATATATATTTATATATGCTTGTATGCTAAATTTTGTCGTTAAACAGTTATAATGAATCACAAATTAAATACATATATTATGAAATGTCCCGTTCTTATTGATTAAAAATGTTCCATATTAATTGATTTCGTTGCGAGGTTTTGACCTCTATATGAGACGTTTTTCAAAGACTGCATTCATTTTAAAACAAACCATAACCTTTATTTCATCAATAAAGGTTTAAAAAGCTTTACGTAGATTATCAAATAATGATAATCTAAAATATCCTGTTTACACACGACCATTACATAATGGTTTACAATACAAATATGTTACAACGAAATAAGTTTCTCGAATGCAGTTTTTACACAATATCATACAAGCATGGACTCCAAATCTCGTCCTTATTTAAGTATGCGACATCGGAAGCTCTTAATAATCACCTAAGAATAAACATGCTTAAAACGTCAACAAAAATGTTGGAGAGTTATAGGTTTAACCTATATATTATCAAATCATAATAATAGACCACAAGATTTCATATTTCAATACACATCCCATACATAGAGATAAAAATCATTCATATGGTGAACACCTGGTAACCGACAATAACAAGATGCATATTTAAGAATATCCCCATCATTCCGGGATACCCTTCGAATATGATATAAATTTCGAAGTACTAAAAGCATCTGGTACTTTGGATAGGGTTTGTTAGGCCCAATAGATCTATCTTTAGGATTCGCGTCAATTAGGGTGTCTATTCCCTAATTCTTAGATTACCAGACTTAATAAAAAGGGGCATATTCGATTTCGATAATTCAACCATAGAATGTAGTTTCACGTACTTGTGTCTATTTTGTAAATCATTTATAAAACCTGCATGTATTCTCATCCCAAAAATATTAGATTTTAAAAGTGGGACTATAACTCACTTTCACAGATTTTTTACTTCGTCGGGAAGTAAGACTTGGCCACTGATTGATTCACGAACCTATAACAAATATGTACATATATATCAAAGTATGTTCAAAATATATGTTCAACACTTTTAATACATTTTGATGTTTTAAGTTTATTAAGTCAGCTGTCCTCGTTAGTAACCTACAACTAGTTGTCCACAGTTAGATGTACAGAAATAAATCGATATATATTATCTTGAATCAATCCACGACCCAGTGTATACATATCTCAGTATTGATCACAACTCAAACTATATATATTTTGGAATCAACCTCAACCCTGTATAGCTAACTCCAACATTCACATATAGAGTGTCTATGGTTGTTCTGAAATATATATAGATGTGTCGACATGATAGGTCGAAACATTGTATACGTGTCTATGGTATCCCAAGATTACATAATATACAATACAAGTTGATTAAGTTATGGTTGGAATAGATTTGTTACCAATATTCACGTAGCTAAAATGAGTAGTTTTTACCAATTTTGTTTTGCTCGCCATTTCTTCGTTTCTAATCCGTTTTGAGTGATTTAAGTGGCCACGGTTTCGTATTGAACTTGACTTTATGAAACTAAATAGAAAAGGTATATGTTTATCGTCGGAAATACAAGTTACAAGTCGTTTTTGAAAGAGGTAGTCATTTCCGTCGAAAGAACGACATCTTGATGACTGTTTTGAAAAACATACTTACACTTTGAGTTTAACCATGATTTTTGGATATGGTTTCATGTTTATAAGAAAAATAATTTTCCCAGAAGTATAGCTTTTAAATCAAAGTTTTTCGTAGTTTTTAATTATCCAAACCAAAACAGCCCCCGGTTGTAACTACGACGGCGTAAATCCGATTTTATGGTGTTTATCGTGTTTCCGGGTTTTAAATAATTAAGTTAGCATATCATATAGATATAGATCATGTGTATAGTTGATTTTAAAAGTGTAGTTAGAAGGATTTACTTTATTTTCGAACAAGTTTAGAATTAACTAAACTATGTTCTAGTGATTACTAGTTTACCACTTCGAATATGATAGCTTTTTATGTATGAATTGAATGATGTTATGAACATAATTACTACCTTAAGTTCCTTGAATAAACCTACTGGAAAAGAGAAAAATGGATCTAGCTTCAACGGATCCTTGGATGGCTCGAAGTTCTTGAAGTAGAATCATGACACGAAAACAAGTTCAAGTAAGATCATCACTTGAAATAAGATTGTAATAGTTATAGAAATTGAACCAAAGTTTGAATATGATTATTACCTTGTATTAGAATGATAACCTACTGTAAGAAACAAAGATTTCTTGAGGTTGGATGATCACCTTACAAGATTGGAAGTGAGCTAGCAAACTTGAAAGTATTCTTGATTTTATGTAACTAGAACTTGTAGAATTTATGAAGAACACTTAGAACTTGAAGTTAGAACTTGAGAGAGATCAATTAGATGAATAAAATTGAAGAATGAAAGTGTTTGTAGGTGTTTTTGGTAGTTGGTATATGGATTAGATATAAAGGATATGTAATTTTGTTTTCATGTAAATAAGTCATGAATGATTACTCATATTTTTGTAATTTTATGAGATATTTCATGCTAGTTGCCAAATGATGGTTCCCACATGTGTTAGGTGACTCACATGGGCTACTAAAAGCTGATCATTGGAGTGTATATACCAATAGTACATACATCTAAAAGCTGTGTATTGTACGAGTACGAATACGGGTGCATACGAGTAGAATTGTTGATGAAACTGAACGAGGATGTAATTGTAAGCATTTTTGTTAAGTAGAAGTATTTTGATAAGTGTCTTGAAGTCTTTCAAAAGTGTATGAATACATATTAAAACACTACATGTATATACATTTTAACTGAGTCGTTAAGTCATCGTTAATCGTTACATGTAAGTGTTGTTTTGAGACCTTTAGGTTAACGATCTTGTTAAATGTTGTTAACCCAAAGTTTATAATATCAAATGCGATTTTAAATTATTATATTATCATTATATTATGATATATTAATATATCTTAATATGATATATACATTTAAATGTTGTTACAACGATAATCGTTACATATATGTCTCATTTCGAAATCCTTAAGTTAGTAGTCTTGTTTTTACTTATGTAGTTCATTGTTAATACACTTAATGATATATTTAATTATCATATTATCATGTTATATATAATATAAAAATGTATTAATATGCTTCATATATATTTAGTAAGACGTGGTTATAACGATAATCGTTATATGTATCGTTTCGAGTTTCATACGTCAATAGTCTCCTTTTTAAGTATATAACTTATTATTACTATTTTTAATGAGATACTTGATGATCATTATATCATGTTAAACATATATATTTATTCATTTATGTATCATCATGTCATATACAACTTATAGCGTTCGTGAATCATTGGTCAAACTGTTTAATCAGACATTTACAAGATTTCCGTTTCAATTAACCAAGTCTTAACAAGTTTGATTGCTTAACATGTTGGAAATATTTAATCATGTAAATATAGTTTTCATTAAACATATAATCATAGAAAGGTTCAGAAAAGTTCGGGTCACTACATATTACTGGTAAAAGGTATATGATATACATGTTTTTGGAAAGCTGACGAAAAATCAATAACTTTTCATTTAGATATCGAATAATTTTGATGAACGGATTAAAAGATATGATCAACTGAATTATGATTAATGTTAATTGAAATGGCTTTTGAATCTGCAATTAAGATTTAAACAACTTGTTTACGAGATTGATAAATTGGATTTTTGAATATTACCAACCGAGTAAATGAATCCTTATATAAGGTACGTCTCGTTTTGTTAAGCTAGTGTCAAAATTGACTTTTTGAAACGACTTTAGATAACTTTTGTATGTCGATCTCGATCATTAGGATTTTGATACACTATGACTTGACCTAGCTTGATAGACAATTATTGACCAACATATGTCCTCTTGTTTGAGATCGACGGTTATTTGGTAATCCGAGTTTCGGTCACATTTTGGTGAACGACTTTATATGCTGCTAAGGTGAGTTTCATTTGCTCCCTTTTTAATTGCTTTTGCAATATATATTTTTGGGCTGAGAATACATGCACTTTATTTTAAACACAACAGATACAAGTACATACTAAATTTTACACTGAGTTTGAACCGAAAATCCCTTAGCTTTGGTAACTAGTAACTGCCAGTTATAAGAACTGGTGGGCACGAGTAGTAGTATATGGATCCATAGGGCTTGACATCCCCGTCTGTTCCAGGTATAGAAACCCTAGCCTGAACTATAAAACAGACGTATACTATTTGAGTTTAGTACACGTTGTATTGCGTGTATTGTACATGTTGGTTGCATGTATGTTAAAACAGGGGTACTTATTATAACGTTAAAACTTAGTTACCAGGGTGCTCAATCTTGTAGAATATTTTGATAAACGTTTCTGGATGAAACAACTGAAATCTTGTGATCCACCTTTATGTACAGATTATGCAAAACGTTAAAACTATGAACTCACCAACCTTTGTGTTGACACTTGTTAGCATGTTTATTCTCAGGTTCCCTAGAAGTCTTCCGCTGTTTGCTTATATGTTAGACAAGCTATGTGCATGGAGTCTTACATGACATATTTTTCAAGGAAACGTTGCATTCACCAAATCATCACCATGTATCTTATTTTGACTGCATTGTCAACGGAAGTACTGTTGTAAACTATTATTTATGGTGATTGTCTATATGTAGAAATCATCAGATGTCAAAAACCTTTGATTTAAATATTCATTTATGGTGTGCCTTTACAAAAGAATGCAATGTTTACAAAACGTATCATATAGAGGTCAAATACCTCGCAATGAAATCGATGAATGACGTGTTCGTCCATATGGATCTGGAGCGATCGTCACAGTTGGTATCAGAGCGTTGGTCCTAGTGAACCAGGTCTTGCATGAGTGTGTCTAACTGATAGTTGTTAGGATACATTAGTAAGTCTGGACTTCGACCGTGTCTGCATGTTAAAAGTTTTGCTTATCATTTCTTGTCAGAAATTACATGCTTATCATTCTTAAGTCTAGACATGTTTTACTGCATTGATTGCATGAATAGTGTATAGACAAAATTCATATCTTAGCGTATCTGTTACTGTAAACTTTTCCTGACATCTTCCGAAAATTTCTCCGTGATTTATGGAATTTGATATTATATATACATATGTAAATTATGTATTGAAGAATACCAAAATAAATTCTATAATCTAATTCATATAAAAAATCATCTCCCTAATTATACAAGATGGATCCCGTATCTAGTTCAAATTCCTTAAACTCTGACAGCTATTCCGATATGGATATTCACCTGAATTCCGAAGACAGTGTAACCGGAATGGATCAACCAATTAGCCATCATCTATTCTGGATGAATTGGGGATGGGTTCATAGCCTACTTAATTATTGGAGACAAGAAGAAGGCGATCCCTTCCATCCACCACATTGTCCTCTTGGCGAAGAACCTAAAGCACATACCGGCGAACCTGTTCGAGACACCATTTTCTCTCTCATTTCCAGAGTATCTCGTCATGATAATATACTATCTCAAATTCTGGATCTTATTCATCCGCTCGTCCGAACCGCCAATCATCCCGGTGTAGTAGAAGAAGTCAACGAGCTTCACGCTCGGGTAGTGGCTTTGGAGAATATGGTACAAAGGTTACAAGCACAAGCAGAATCACCGGCATCAACAGTACCACCGACAACAACACCAACAGTACCATTAACACCACCAACAACATCCGCACCGCAAGCCTCAACATCACAATATGTACCTTGAACATCAATGTCATATGCATCGTAGTTACCAAGAAATACCGACAACAATAACCGATGAAGTATTAACTCATTTTCCCCTGAAGAAATTTTATGTATATTTAATATATATGAATTTTGAAATCAAAATAAATCTTTTCGTACTAAGCTATTACGTGTGAATCTTAACTGGTAGGTACTACTCGGTTAGTTCATATTACTAATATGCAATGATGTACATCCTTCCTTAACAACTTAACCATTGTTAACTACAATCTCTGTTTCAACTTAATGAATTCCATTTCATAATAAACCATGTGTATTATTCAATTACATAATTGATTTTACATTTTCATTTTCGATATACTCGAAACTTTCCAGAAAACATCATTTTTACCTTGCGAAGTTAGCAAGAGTTCCATAAGCACCAACATGATTCACTGAGGAAATATCAATAAAACTAAATAACGAAGTATTGATTATATTAGTAAAATACTCCACGAAGATTATGAAATCTTTAATGTTTTAGAGATTATTCATTTCTAATCCAGCCAAAAAAAAATTAAATGAGCTTAATATGATATTAACTCATTAAATCTGTGTTACATCTGAAGAAAATATACATACATATATTTTCATAAAGACGGTAATAAAAATTCTTTTGTACAAAGTATTAATTGTGAAATCTTTAACAGGTAGGTAATACCCGGGAAATATATAAGTTCGCAATTAATATGTTACACTATACATTCTTCAACTTTGATTCATAAATTTATTAACCATGCTCACAACGATATACAATAGTTTTCATACAAATTCAATTACATATCCTGATATTGACGGATCAAAATCCAAGTCATAACTCTAAACCAGTGACATCATTCTTAGATCACTACATCTTTCAAAGCTATACTTTGACTTCAAAACTGTGCAAGATCCTTTAATGTTGTCATTACCAAAAATAATCTTGCAAATCCTTTTCAAAGTATCCAGTTTTACCACACTTCCAACCAGTCAACTTCGACTTTTTAGATCTGCCTTATTATAACCTTGACATATACGTTCTTGTTACTGGGGAACCTTTCATGTTCCACCACATTAGCAGTAAACTTATCAGCAACCGTAATGATCTAGGATTTTCTGAAAAATCGTTATATTTATCAGAACCCTATCATTTACTCATCCGCATATTGTAACGAGAATTGCCATATGACTCATCGAGAATTAGCAAACAGTATTTTAAAATCTTGCAGCATGTCTACGCCAACAGTTATATGTGTACATATAACATCTATCTTCTGGACTTACATATTTCGAATGTGAAGTTTCTGAAAAACACCCTAAAACTGCGAACTAGCTTCTCGAAATTTTGAAAAATGCTGATGAAGCAGCAAAAACTGTAAACGACCTTAACAGCCAAAAGTTTGATGATAAAGTATAATGTGTTGGCAAAGCTCAGAAAAAGAGAAGGTTTGGAACTGGAAAACGGATTGAGCAAAGTATGAAGGAGGCTGTGGATAAATCACAAAGACTAAACCTGCCTTCAAAGAATCCAAATGATTCAGTATCTGCTGAAGCCATTAACGAATACCTTGCTTCCGAATCTAAACCCTTGCGGACAATATTCTTCATCATCCTCTGATATTAGAAATTCTAAGATATCATCGTATCTTTCATTATAAATATCCTCCATATTTCTGGAGATAATTCCATAATCATTCTTATCGGAAATCAATTTTCTCCTTGCGATATATGTGCAACATCATAAAAGAAACTATTTTAGTTTCTAAATTCTGAAACCTTCGAGTTTAAAATATGAATATTTTTGAAGTGGTGTTGGGAGCTGAAGCATGAGTTAGAATAATATAATGACACTTGATCAACGTGATTATATTACAGTAAGTCATGCTGAGTTTCTAATGGAACTTGATAAAGGTTCACAGATCACACCCTCATCATGAACCATGTTACATAACTCTTTTATTCTATTTAACCTCTAAACATATCAAGAAAATAATTTTTTTGATGATTCGGTCTTTTCCGGATATTCTGGTAATTTGACAAATCAAGATCGTGCCATTACGATTACCTTCTCAGAATATTAACTATATTTATCTAAAACTCCATGCCTACGAATTCTGGACCATTACAAGAGATGCCTAATCGCAAGAAGAAGAAACGAAGGGACAAAGCTCCGAAATAGAAATTGGAGTATAAATCGCAGCTAATAGGAGGGAGTATTAACTGTGAATGACAATGATTATAGAAGACAGAAGTAGGGACATTGAAATATAAGGGGAGATATAAAGCCCGATAACAAACCCAAAATTACAAACCGTGTATATCAATGCGTATAGCAATATAAAGACACGGGAGAATGAAAAACACTATAACCCCAAGGTAATGGTAGAAGAAAATAACTTCCTCTGGTGGTAGATGAAAAAGAAGAATGACAGATATGAAAGTTAGGAATATATCAAGAATTAGAACTGGATGAAGCATTTTCACAATATTTTGGAAGTATGAAATAAGAAAGAAGATTATAGGAGTGGTAAAAATAAATGAAACGGAAGAGGTCAATTTATAGCGAAATATCAGACATAGCAATCGAGTCAGATTACACATTTAATCAAAGGAAATCTTAATTTCCTTAAATTTCGAAAAATCAAATCTTATTTAGATTATGAAGATTTTCTATTCCTTAAAATCCGGAAATCAATCGTTACTACGTCAAAAGTTAAGATGAATCTCTATTCTTTCGTTTCACTCTTTTACGATAACTTCTCTCATACGTTTCGGGAAATTGGATTGTTTTATCCATATTATTCAACGGTGATAAAATTCTATTTATCAACTCATATTCATCATGAAAACATTTTTATTGTTAGCCATGACGACCTCACTTAAATTTCGGGACGAAATTTCTTTAACGGGTAGGTACTGTGATGACCCGGAAATTTCTAACCAAATTTAAACTTTATCTTTAAATGATTTAATGTTTTTGACACGATAAGAAAAGTCTGTAATGTTGAGTCTCAAAGTTTTGGAACTATATTCATGGAATCAATTATTCTTTGACTGTTGTCGAAGATTCACGAACAATATATATATATATAACTTAATGTGCATATATATATATGATTTCAAGTTATTTAGTAAACGATATTAACATTTGATTATTGATTCGATTAATATTTAGATAAGTTAACTAAAACGTTTAAGATGAACCAGTAAAACACTAATTTGCTACAGTATTTTCGAATTGCTGCAGTACCCGAAAAGCTACAGTGTTTTTGAAAATCACACTTTGCTACAGTAAAACACTATTTCAAAATGAAAATGTATATATTATATATATATTAACAAATAGCGAGACGATAATTTATAGAAGTAAATGACCAAAACACTCGAAAGTTTAAGATATACTTTGAGTGTTATAGTTTATGGATAACTTAAGGCTATATTTTGATAAAGGTACGTGACATGAAACGTAAAATGCAAGTTTTCTAAATGTACGAAAGAACGTTCGAAAAACCGGAACCGGGACATAAGTCGAGTGATGACGTACGACTTATCGAAACGAAAATTACATGACACCTATACACGAGAATATAATATAATATATAATTAATTAATTTAAATTATATATATTATATTAATAATTAAATACGTCGACAAGCAAAACAACAAACAAGATGTGAGCTGGAAAAAGATGCCATGCGATCGCATGGCAAAATTCTCATAAGCCCATGCGATCGCATGGGCAGGTAGGACAGGTCTGGTCCTATAAATATCGAACGTTTCTGTTTTTCTGTATCCATCTATCTCGCATCTATCTCTCAATATATATTATATTTATATTTATTATTATTATTATTATTATTATTATTATTATTATTATTATTATTATTATTATTATTATTATTATTATTATTATTAAGATTAATATTATTATTAATCTTAATATTATTAGTAGTATTATTATTAATTAGTATTATACATAAAATACTACGACGAGGTCATGAGCGTGTCACTTTCAAAATATGTTTTCGAGCGGGATAGAGCTAAGGAAATTATGGGTTATTGCCAAGGAGGTTATGGGTAATGTTCGGGGTATATTTGTGAATCAAATCTAGTGTTTATCATCTTCTTTACGTCTACGTACTTTCCTACAATATTGAATCTCAATATTTATACGTAAGCACTCATATTTTATCTTTTATATATTAATTGTGTATCCATGTCTAGTGCTCGAGTATATATATTTTTATATATGCTTGTATGCTAAATTTCATCGTTAAACAGTTATAATGAATGACGAATTAAGTACATATATTACTGGTAAAAGGTATATGATATTCATGTTTTTGGAAAGCTGATGAAAAATCAATAACTTTTCATTTAGATATCGAATAATTTCGATGAACGGATTAAAAGATATGATCAACTGAATTATGATTAACGTTAATTGAAATTGCTTTTGAATCTGCAATTAAGATTTAAACAACTTGTTTACGAGATTGATAAATTGGATTTTTGAATATTACCAACCGAGTAATTGAATCCTTATATAAGGTACGTCTCGTTTTGTTAAGCTATTGTCAAAATTGACTTTTTGAAACGACTTTGGATAACTTTTGTATGTCGATCTCGAGCATTAGGATTATGATACACTATGACATGACCTAGCTTGATAGACAATTATTGACCAACATATGTCCTCTCGGTTGAGATCGACGGTTATTTGGTAATCCGAGTTTCGGTCACATTTTGGTGAACGACTTTATATGCTGCTAAGGTGAGTTTCATTTGCTCCCTTTTAATTACTTTTACAATATATATTTTTGGGCTGAGAATACATGCACTTTATTTTAAACACAATGGATACAAGTACATACTAAATTCTACACTGAGTTTGAACCGAATATCCCTTAGCTTTGGTAACTAGTAACTGCCAGTTATAAGAACTGGTGGGCGTGAGTAGTAGTATATGGATCCATAGGGCTTGACATCCCCGTCTGTTCTAGGTATAGAAACCCTAGCCTGAACTATAAAATAGATGTATACTATTTGAGTTTAGTACACGTTGTATTGCGTGTATTGTACATGTTGGTTGCATGTATGTTAAAACAGGGGTACTTATTATAACATTAAAGCTTAGTTACCAGGGTGCTCAATCTTGTAGAATATTTTGATAAACGTTTCTGGATGAAACAACTGAAATCTTGTGATCCACCTTTATGTACAGATTATGCAAAACATTAAAACTATGAACTCACCAACCTTTGTGTTGACACTTGTTAGCATGTTTATTCTCTGGTTCTCTAGAAGTCTTCCGCTGTTTGCTTATATGTTAGACCAGCTATGTGCATGGAGTCTTACATGATATATTTTTCAAGGAAACGTTGCATTCACCAAATCATCACCATGTATCTTATTTTGACTGCATTGTCAACGGAAGTACTGTTGCAAACTATTATTTATGGTGATTGTCTATATGTAGAAATCATCAGATGCTTTGATTTAAATATTCATTTATGGTGTGCCTTTACAAAAGAATGCAATGTTTAGAAAACGTATCATATAGAGGTCAAATACCTTGCAATGAAATTGATGAATGACGTGTTCGTCCATATGGATTTGGAGCGATCGTCACATGATCCAACCACACGTTATCAACGGAAAGAAGGATTACGCGTATAACGATACACCTAGAAACTCTCGAAACCAAAGTCATAGACTAACACATATCTTTGTCAGCTCCTTTGGCATTTATTACCAAAAATAACTTTACAATCCCTTTCCAAAGTAGTCAGTTTTGTCACAGCTCCAGCAAGTCAACTTCGACTTTTTAGTCGAAACAGTCTTATTATAACTTAGATATATACGTTGCCTTTTCGCCATCGTTACCGGAGAACCTTTTACATTTCACCATATTAACAGTAAACGTATCAACAACTTCATTACCCTTTGACTTAGGCCTCTCTGAAAAATCACTATACTTATTCATTGATACCCTATCATGTACTCATCTGCATCTTGTAACGGTAGTTGCCATACCAAAAAGCTTGAATCATTATTCTCGAATTTCGCAGCAATTCTACGCCAACAGTTATATATATATATATATATATATATATATATATATATATATATATATATATATATATATATATATATATATATATATATATATATACATACATACATACATATAATGTCTATCTCCTAGACTTACATACTTCGAATGTGAAGTTTCTGAAAAGCACCCTAAACTGTGAACTAGTTCTCCGAATTTTGGAAAAATGCTGATGAAGCAGCAAAAACTGTAAACGACCTTAACAGTCGAGAGTTTGATGAAAAAGAATAGTGTGTTGGCAAAGCTCAGAAAAAGAGAAGGTTTGGTACTGGAAAATGGATTGAGCAAACTATGAAGGAGGCTGTGGACAAATCACAAAGACTAAACATGCCTTCAAAGAATCCTAATGATTCAGTATCTGCTGAAGTCATTAACGAATATCTTGCTCCTGACTCTAAACCCTTGCGAACAATATTCTTCATCATCCTCTAATCTTAGATATTCTAAGATATCATCATATCTTTCATTATAAATATTTTCGATATTTCTGAAGATATCTTCATAACTATTGTTATCCGAAATCATTTACCTCTTCGCGCTATCTGTGTTACATTATAAAAGAAACTATTTTAGTTTCTAAATTCTGAAACCTTCGTGTTTAAAATATGAATGTTTTTGAAGTAATATTGGGAACTGAAGCATGAGTTAGTATAATATAATGACACTTGATCAACGTGATTATATTACAGTAAGTCATGTTAAGTTTCTAATGGAACTTGATGATTCACAGACCATAACATCATCAGGTGCCATGTTACACGACTCTTACATTCTATCTAATCTCCAAACATATAAAGAACATAATTTCTTGATTGTTCTGTCTTTTTCGAATTCTCTGATAATTTAACAAGTCACATCATGCTATTACCAGTTCTTTCTTAGAATGTTAGCCATAATCATTCAAAATTCAAAGATTTAATCTACGAAACCGAGACGTCTTAATCGCTTTACTTTAAGTCGGGAAGAAAACAAAAGCATGAAGCTTCAAAATATAAGGGAAGATATAAAGACCAACAATAACCCAGAGATTACAAAACGTGTATATCGATGCATATAGCAATATAAAGACATGGGAGAACTAAAAACATTATAAAACCAAGAGTATAGTAGAAATAAATAGATTCTTCCGGTGGCAGATGAAAAAGAAGATGTTGGAATTCAATATAACAACATGTTCTTAATGTAAACATAATCACTAAACCAATTTAGTAAGATTTATAGCAAGCGGAAGCAAGATTTATTAAGAAAACAAGTGTATATATTTGACCAATTTATTTGAATTCCAATTAGACATCAAGTCATGAAATATGCTTGCAAATAGAAGTAGTTTAGAGGTTATACCTTCTCCAAGTTAGGAGGTTAATAAGTGATGATGAAGATGATGAACAAGTGTGTAAAATCAATCCTTTGATGCACCAACACCACCCTTTAAATTAGTTAAGATTTAGACACTTAACTAGCTAATTAACCAAGCTCAAAAACCTTTTGTTTGCACCCAATTTTCTGGACAGCAGCAACTACAAAGATGATGAGAATGCAAGCCTCAAAAGCATGAAACCTCAAGAGATTATACCCCAAACTTGATACCAACACCTAGTACTTTTGTTAGGATTAATTGACACTTGAAAAACTAGCTTGCAAAAAGGAAAATGAACCTCCTTTTGACCCCTTAAGGCCACGGCACAGCAACAGCAGAAAAATTGAATGTTTTAGTTTTTCTTTGATGTTTTATGTATGTATCACTTGAGAGAATTTAATCAAACCTTGGTGGAAGTGTTAGGCATGCTTATGAGGAGTTGTGTAGTATTAAAAGTAACAAAGGAGCATGTGTTTGTCATTCTTGGAGACCCAAAATTCCGCAACACATAACCTTTTAATAATAGTACTTGTAAGTTTATAAAAGTTTATAAACTTGTTATAAACTTAAGTATTATTTTGTTACTTATATATTTTATAAAACCTTTTATAAAATATAACACAATATAATCATTTAAACCTATAAACAATTATATATCCAAATAATTTATCTCAAGTGATAATATTTTAGAAACCCAATTTTTAAAAATCCAAGTGTCGCGTATTTGTTTAATGAACCAATCGTTAAGATCAAATACGTATAAGGTGTCGGTAAGTTTGTTATTGGGTATGACCCGACTTGGATCATAACATATTAGCCACATTAATTTTATATGTCTCTCGGGCATACGAAATACCTCCAATCTCCCACTTGCACGAGAAACATAAGAAATTAATGCAAGTGACGGATACCACCTAACGACCGTCCATCACCCCCAATATGTTATGACTTTGTGCCATTCAACAACATCATCCCTTTCAAGTTCCCATCTCGAATATGAATAGGTGAATCTTTTCATTATTTCCTTTTTTCCTAGATGTCATGTTAAATCCAAGAGACACAGAGTGATCACTCTCTTTCTGATTTAACTTTATCAGGCCTTAGACATCTGACTCTCAACGAATAAGAGGGATACATTCCATCTTGACTACATACGTCCTAAATATACACCTTGTATTATACCTGAGTTCTTCCTTATGAACTACCATTTTTCAAAATAGCGAAGGAAAGAATCAAGGCACAATACTTGGCAAATATCTGAACCTAATATGTATCTCAGGTCAGAGGATACAATGATATTCGCCTTTACTCAAGATTACATGTGATCAACCACAAATGCTCCATTTAGTGAATCTTGAGAGCGGGTCTTCCAATATTTGTATCCCACAAATATCTATGAACCTTGGCAGCAACCTTGCCCCACATTCAGTCTGTGAATGTATACCAATCCAAGTTCATAATAGTCTAAACCTCACACTTGTTCCCACAAATGTGATCGACTACGAAATTTAGAATAATTACTTATTCATGGATAGAATATGCAAAATAGGAACATAACTCAAAATAAATTAATGCCATAATTATATTAATGAGTTTGAACAATTTCGTTCTGTTACAATACTTAAAACATATCATGACCAATCACTAGAATATCGAAGCCCTAATGCACAAACATGTCCTGTATGTTTTGATCCATGTAAGAGCTTCGTGAGAGGATCCGCTATATTAAGATCTGTGTGAACTTTGCGAATACATATCTTTCCCTTTTCAACTTCATCCCTTATGTAGTTGAATCTCCGCTCAATGTGACGGGTCTTTTGGTGAGCACGAGGTTCTTTGATTTGAGCAATCGCACCCTCGTTGTCACAAAAGATCTCAAGAGGGTCCTGAATGGAAGGGACTACTCCTAAGTCGTCGATGAATTTCTTCATCCATGCAGCTTCCTGAGCTGCCAATGAGGCGGCAATGTACTCCGACTCTGTAGTGGATAATGCAACAACATCCTGTTTTGAACTCTTCCAAGAGACAGCACCTCCATTTAGTGTGAAGACATAACCGGATTGTGATCGAGAATCATCACGATCAGTTTGGAAATTCGCGTCCACGTAACCTCTTACATCGAGTTCCTCCTCACTAGACCCATATATAAGAAACATATCCTTAGTCCTTCGAAGGTATTTCAATATACTTTTAACAGCAATCCAATGACTATTTCCTGGGTTATTCTGGTATCTACTTGTCAGGCTAAGAGCGCATGACACATCCGGTCTAGTGCATATCATTGCATACATGATTGACCCAATGGCAGATGCATATGGGACTTTTTTCATTCTCTCCTGTTCATCTTTCGTGGTGGGGCACTGAGATGAACTGAGAAGTGTTCCCTTTTAAATAGGTACCAAACCTTTCTTAGAGTTCACCATCTTGAACCTTTTCAAGATCTTTTCAATGTATGCACTTTGATTCAAACCTCTCAGTTTCTTGGATCTATTCCTGTAGATCCCAATCCCCAAGACGTATTGTGCTTCTCCAAGATCCTTAATGGAGAAGCATTTACTTAGCCAAGTTTTAACTCCTTGCATTGCCGAAATATCATTTCCAAATAACAATATATCATCCACATATAGTACAAGGAACATGACAGTGCTCCCACTAGCTTTCTTATATACACAAGCTTCATCACCATTTTTAATGAAGCCAAATTTCTTAGCTTCCTCATTAAAACGATGATTCCACATTCTAGATGCTTGTTTCAATCAGTAGATTTACTTCTTTAACTTGCATACCTTTTTAGGACATTTCGGATCAACAAAACCTTCAGGCTGAACCATATAGACATCTTCCACAAGATACCCATTTAGGAAAGTGGTCTTGACATCCATTTGCCATATTTCATAATCATAATGAGCAGCAATGGCAAATAATATCCTAATAGACTTTAGCATTGCCACAGGCGAAAAAGTTTCATCATAGTCAACCCCTTGAGTTTGAGTGAAACCTTTTGCTACAAGTCTAGATTTATATGTATCCAAGTTTCCATGTATGTCGGTTTTCACTTTGAAAAGCCATTTACAATCAACTAGCCTTGAGCTAGCAGGTTGTGCAACAAGTTCCCAAACTTGGTTGTGATACATGGATTGCATCTCAGCGTTCATGGCTTCCTGCCATTTATCCTTATCAATCCTTGATAAAGCATCTTGGTAGTTTGCTGGTTCATCCAAATCAACCACATAGCAACCATCCATGAGAAACCCATATCTCTCAGGAGGATTACTAATCCTACTAGATCTGCCAACGTCTTATGTATTTTGATCATCCATTTGATCATTCTCAACATTTTCATGTTGAGTGCTAGTGTCAACCAATTGTGTATCATCTACTTGATCTTGAATCTCTTCAAGATTTATTTTCCTTTCACTTTCGCCTTCCATTAAGAATTTAGTTATTCTGCCTTCCGAGCAACAAATACATTCTGCTCGGAAGGATCATAGAAATAATATCCCATATTATCCTTGGGATATCCTATGAAGATACACTTCGTGGATCGAGCATTTAACTTATTAGGGACGTAACACTTAGGATAAGCTTCACATCCCCATACCTTTAAGTATGATAGAGATGGAGGTTTTCCAAACCACATCTCATGAGGAGTTCGTTCCACTTTCTTGGTTGGGGCCATATTTAAAATACGAGCCGCGGAGCATAGACAATAACCCCAAAATGATAGAGGTAACGAGCTTCTAGCCATCATAGATCGAACCATATCCATTAGGGTTCGGTTCCTCCTTTCGAAAACTCCATTCAGTTGGGGTGTTCCAGGAGGAGTGAGTTGCGAGATAATCCCACAACTTCTAAGATGATCTTGGAAAGCATCGCTTAGGTATTCACCTCCTCTATCGGTACGAAGTACCTTGATTGTCTTATTGAGTTGATTTTGTACTTCGTTTTGATACTCTTTGAATGCTTCAAAAGTTTCGTCCTTATGTCTTAACAAGTAGACATATCCGAAACGACTGAAGTCATCAATGAAGGTAACGAAGTATCTTTCACCATTCCTAGTTATGGGCTTAAAGAGTCCACATACATCCGCATGTATTAATCCCAATAAGTCCTTAGCCCTTTCATAGGTCCCTTTGAAAGGTGCTTTAGTCATTTTGCCTTGTAAACAAGACTCACATACATCAAACGAGTCTAGTTCATTTGATTTCAAAAGTCCATTCTTTTGAAGTGTATGCATTCGGTTCTTGTTTATGTGACCAAGGTGACAATGCCATAAGTAGGAATCACACAAATCCCTTTTGAGTTTCTTGGTGTTTGCATGGTATATTGAGCTATTGTATGCTGTGTCATCATGAACCAATTCATAAATACCATTCGAAGGCGAAGCCTTAAAGTAGAACACATTATTTAAAGAAACATGGATATCATCATTAATGAAATTAAGATTAAAACCACATTGTTTCAAACGGGATACAGAAATAATGTTTCGTGATAAATCGGGTGCATACAAAACATTTTTCAAAATAAGCTCTAAACCACTTGGAAGCTTTAAAACAAAGTCTCCTTGAGCTTTCACTTGCACCCTTGCTCCATTTCCCATGAAGAGACTTGTTGTTCCCGTATTCTGATCACTTCTTTTGAACCCCCGCAAAGAATTGCAAATATGAGTTCCACATCCTGTGTCTAATACCCATGTATTAGAAGAAGTAATACTAAGCTCAATGTATACAATATATACATTACCTGAGGTTTGCCCTGCATCCCTCTTTTCCTTCAACTCCTTAAGGTAGACCGGGCAGTTGCGTTTCCAGTGACCCATTTCACCGCAACCAAAGCACGGATCTTCCTTGGGGTTAGCCTTTTCGGCAACCTTTTGCTTCTTGTTGTTGGTTGGGGTAACCATCTTCCCCTTTCCCTTGCCCTTGCCTTGGTAGGCGGGTCCTTTCCTCTTAGCCGCCTTTGGCTTAGAAGTGTTATTGTTTTTGGACCCGCCTTCATTGATCGTAAACACGGGTGAAGCCCTTTTACCCATGCTTGCTTCTGCCATCTTAAGCATGGCATGTAATTCGCCAATGCTTTTATCCCAACCATTCATGTTGTAATTCATTACAAATATGTCAAACCTTTTTGACAATGAGTTGAGAATAAGGTCCGTGGCTAATTCATTAGACACGTTGCAATTTAGACGGTTTGCTCGATCAATAAGGCTTTTCATCTTAAGGACATAAGATGAGACGGATTGGGAGTCGTCCATCCAACATGCATGTAGTGCTCGGACCGTTTCAAAGCGCTCGACACGAGCTTGTTGAAGGAACATCTCCTTCAACTGTGTGATCATGTCGTATGCACTATGATGCTCGAAATCCTTTTGGAGTTCGGGTATCATAGTCCCAAGCATGAGGCAAGAAACTTGCAATGAATCGGTGCAATATTTCTCCCAATAAGCCATGCCTTCCGTATCATCCTCGTCCGGTTGATCGGGAATGGGGTCTTCCAACACATACGCCCTATCCTCTAGTTTGAGGACTATTCTTAGATTGGGGAACCAATCCATGAAGTTCGTATGGTTGAGTTTTTCCTTTTCGAGGATTGACCTCAACGATAGGTTGTTAAAGTTGATAGGTGCGTTAGGAATGTTGTTGTTATTGGCGGCCATCTACAAAATTTAACAAAGTTGTTTAAGTATTAATTTTAATTTAACAATCAATACCCTTTAAATCCAATTGATATTTATTAAATTTTAGAATCCAACGGTAAACCAAATTTCGGTTAGGTGACCTTTATCCCGTCATTTGATTTAGCTAGGTAGTCATTGTATGACAATTTCAATCCTTTTGCAACTTCTAAGTTATGGGATAATGCAATCCTTTTGCATGGCATATTATCCCATCAACGCCTATTAGTTCATCATGCTTCGGTGACCCTAAGTTCATGATTTCCAAATCAAGTCGTCCTACTTGTGTAAACGTGTAAACTTAACATACAAGTGGTTAGGTGACCTTTATCCAACAAGCATGCGAATTTCACCTTAATCATATTAGTTTGTTCATGACGGTTAGGTGACCTTTATCCCATCATGAGTTCCCTAATATCTCTAAGTGTCACACAAAAGGATGGAATTTAACTTGTTTACCTTGTTTGTTAAAGGGATTTTAAGTTTTCATTATTTCTAGTTTGAGAAAACTTTTATGCCATACACCAACATGCATTTAGTGTATGGTTCATTTGAAATCCATTTTCATGTCATGTAATTTAGCCAATTACTTGATATAAACCATTTTATATGTGATCATTTTCTTGTTCTTAATAACCATTTATTAAGGTCTTTTGCCACTTTTAATTTAACCAATTAAATTTGTCATTTTGCATGTTGTTAACTATTTTTAATTTAACCAATTAAATGTAGTTTAGCTTGTTGTTAACATGTGTGATAACTTGTAGTAATCAAACATACAAACTGTAATCAAACAACACAACCATGCATGCAAAACAATTATGTTCACAATCAAGCCTTTTGGTAAGCATTTTGTTTAGCTGAAAACAAAATGCCACCGGGTAATGGGTCATAACACAAAGTAGGAGATTTTACCACTCCCACTTAATCTTGCATCCAAGTAGATCCTTCTTGTGTTCTTCCTTTGACTCCATCTTTTCATCTTCATTTTTACAAAAAAAATATATCCTAATACATTTTTCTAAAAAAAATGAAATTACAACCTAATCTATTTTACATACCAAATATAAAATAAATTACATAACCAAATGAATAATTATTACAAACCAAATTGAATAAATTATTACAAACCAAATGAATGAATATATCAACCAAACAAACATCCATTCAAACACAAGGTCGTGGCTATGATTGTGAACAATAAATATGACCAAAATAGAACAACCCAAAACCCATTTTGGGTGTCCAAGAATTCGGCTAAACCAAGTAACCCTCAAAACCCGAAATTTTTTTTGCAATCTACTTTCATGCATGTTTATAGATTACAAAACTCATGGGTTTATTAACCATATAAGAATCATATTCCAAAGACCTCGGCACTAGATACCATTGTTGGAATTCAATATAACAACATGTTCTTAATGTAAACATAATCACTAAACCAATTTAGTAAGATTTATAGCAAGCGGAAGCAAGATTTATTAAGAAAACAAGTGTATATATTTGACCAATTTATTTGAATTCCAATTAGACATCAAGTCATGAAATATGCTTGCAAATAGAAGTAGTTTAGAGGTTATACCTTCTCCAAGTTAGGAGGTTAATAAGTGATGATGAAGATGATGAACAAGTGTGTAAAATCAATCCTTTGATGCACCAACACCACCCTTTAAATTAGTTAAGATTTAGACACTTAACTAGCTAATGAACCAAGCTCAAAAACCTTTTGTTTGCACCCAATTTTCTGGATAGCAGCAACTACAAAGATGATGAGAATGCAAGCCTCAAAAGCATGAAACCTCAAGAGATTATACCCCAAACTTGATACCAACACCTAGTACTTTTGTTAGGATTAATTGTAACTTGAAAAACTAGCTTGCAAAAAGGAAAATGAACCTCCTTTTGACCCCTTAAGGCCACGGCACAGCAGCAGCAGAAAAATTGAATGTTTTAGTTTTTCTTTGATGTTTTATGCATGTATCACTTGAGAGAATTTAATCAAACCTTGGTGGAAGTGTTAGGCATGCTTATGAGGAGTTGTGTAGTATTAAAAGTAACAAAGGAGCATGTGTTTGTCATTCTTGGAGACCCAAAATTCTGCAACACATAACCTTTTAATAATAATACTTGTAAGTTTATAAAAGTTTATAAACTTGTTATAAACTTAAGTATTATTTTGTTACTTATATATTTTATAAAACCTTTTATAAAATATAACACAATATAATCATTTAAACCTATAAACAATTATATATAAATTATCCAAATAATTTATCTCAAGTGATAATATTTTAGAAACCCGATTTTCTAAAATCCAAGTGTCGCGTATTTGTTTAATGATCCAATCGTTAAGATCAAATACGTATAAGGTGTCGGTAAGTTTGTTATTGGGTATGACTCGACTTGGATCATAACATATTAGCCACATTAATTTAATATGTCTCTCGGGCATACGAAATACCTCCAGAAGAATGAAAGATATAAAAGTTAGGAGTATATCAGGAATCAGAACTGGGTGGAGCATATTGACGAATGTTTTAAAGTATGAATAAAGGGAGAAAGAATAGAAGGTGGGAGTTGTGGAAATAAAGAAACGAAGAGGGTGGATTTATAGTGAAGTATCAAACAGAGAAATCGAGACATATCATCGCATTTAACCAAAGAGGATTCTAATTTCCTTAATTACTGAAGAATCAAATCTTATTACGAAGATTCTCTCTAAATCCCTTGAATTCCAGAAATCAACCGTGACTACGTCACCGGTTAAGACGAACCTACATTTACTCATTTTACTCTTTTCTGATAGCTTCACTCGTACTCTTCACGTAAACGAATTGTTTTATCCATATTACTCACTGATGATAAAAACTTTGATTTTCAGCTCATATGCGTCATGAAAATATACTTATTGTCAACCATGACCATCCCAATCAAATTTCAGGACGAAATTTCTTTAACGGGTAGGTACTGTGACAACCCAGAAATTTCTGACCAAATTTAAACTTGATCTTTATATGTTTCCGACACGATAAGCAAAGTCTGTAATGTTGAGTCTCAAAAAGTTTTGGAACTATATTCATGTAATCAATTACCCTTTGACTGTGCTCGATGATTCACGAACATTTATGCGTATATAGATATGTATATATAATATATACTTATATTAATGGAAAACGTTAACAAAGTATTAAATGTATAATACTTTACATGAACGTAATTATTTAATATATTTATCGACGGAATTAGAAGATAATATCAAATGATTGAATTATCAGATACATTTTGATATGATTACGGGTCTCTGTTGAGAGGTCCACTTTGATTTAGGAAACTTTTCCTTTTTAACGATATTCGGAATAATTGATAAAGTGATTTACAAGTAAGAACAAAAGTGTCAATTATCGAGAGTTAGTCAAAAGTTAGTAAAGATTCCTGTTTGTTTTTCAATATATGTTTTACGATAATTTCCTCGTGACTATTAATAGGTTAATTAAAATGTTTGAGAAGTTAAAATAATGCTAGTACATACATGAACTATAAAGTGTAAACGTTATTTAATATTATATTTTCTATTAATTAAAAGATTTAGAAAATTATATTTTTATAAACTTTAAATATAATTAGTTTTGAAAAACTATAGATTATATCGTTAAATAAAGATTTCGAGTATATGTATATTTGGTATACAAATTTTTAGATGATAATATATATATTTTATAATTAACAAAATATAATATTTATTTAATTATATAACTAATTAATTATATTTATCTTTCTTATAATAAAGATTTTAAATAATATTATAAAATATATTTTAACAAATATTGAGAAGATGATTTATAGAAGCAAATGACTAAAACACTTAGTTGATTAAGTTACACTTCGAGTGATATAGTTCATTGATGTATTAAGTCTAAATATTGATAAAGGTATACGTCGCGATACGCAAAGTACTAGTTTTCTAAGCGTACGAAAATGCGTCCGAGAAACCGGAATCGGGAAATTAGTCGAGTGTTAATGTACAAGTCATTAGAACTAAGATTACAAGTCAACTATGCACGAGAATAAAATATAATATTTAATTAATTATAAAGATTAAATATATTATATAATTAAAAACATGTGTCGGTAAAATAAAACAAAAGGTGAGCTGGTGAAGATAGCCATGCGATCGCACGACCATAATGCCCATAAACCATGCGATCGCATGAGGGCTAAATCCAGAAAATGTCTATAAAACTCGTTCAGTTGTCTGGCCAAATTCATACCTCAATCTCTCTCTCGATCTCTCTATATTTATAATATTATTATTATTATTATTATTATTATTATTATTATTATTATTATTATTATTATTATTAAGATTGATATTATTATTATTAATCGTATTATTATTATTATGTATATACATAAAATACTACGACGAAGTTATGGGTGAGTTATCTCAAACGGGTTTTCAAAACGGGTTTAAGCTTTGGAATTATGGGTTATAGCTATGGAAGTTATGGGTATTGTTCGGGGGTATGCTTGTGAGTCAAACCTAGTGTTTATCACCTTCGTTGCGTTTACGTACTTTCCTGCAATATTGAATCTCAATATTGATACGTGAGCATTCATATCTTATCTTTTATATATTAATAGTGTATCTCTGACTAGTGCTCGAGTATATATGATTATACATGCTTGTATATTTAATTTTATCGTTAAATAGTTTATGTTAAATCATGACTTTAATACATATGCTACTGAGATAAGGTATATGATATGCATGTCGTTGGAAAACTGTCGAAAAATTAATAACTTTTCATTTAGGAAGCGTATGGTTTCGGTGAGCGGATTAAAAGATATGGCCACCTGAATTTTTGTATTATTATTAAAATGATTATTATATTATTATTACTATCGTCGTTATTATCATCGTTATATTATTATTATTATTATTATTATTATTATTATTATTATTATTATTATTATTATTATTATTATTATTATTATTATTATTATTATTATCATTATCGTATTAATATATGGTATTATGGTAATATCATTAAAAACTATTATTGTTATTATTATCGTTATTATCATTAAGGTTATTATTAATAATTATCATTATTATTATTATTATTATTATTATTATTATTATTATTATTATTATTATTATTATTATTATTATTATTATTATTATTATTATTATTATAATAATAATAATAATAATTATTATTATTATTATTATTATTATTATCATTAAAACTAATATTAGTATCATCTAATTATTCTGAATAATTTTATTATCATTATTATGAATGCGATATAAAAGACGACTAAAAGCTACTAATCGAATCGATTAGGAAGTAATGAGTATAAGTATCATGATAAAATTAAAATTTTGTAAGATATTGATTTAGATAAAAATATCATTTTTGTTATTTTTATCATTATTATTATTATTATTATTATTATTATTATTATTATTATTATTATTATTATTATTATTATTATTATTATTATTATTATTATTATTAAAAGTATCATTAATATTAAAACTATCATTTTTATTAAAATTATCATTTTTAATAGAAATATCATTGTTATTATAAAATATCATTATTATTATCATTTTAGTATTATTATAATTAAAAATTATCATTTTGAATAAAATTATTATTTTTATATAATATATTATTATTATTACAGTTAGTATTAAAAAGTATCGTTATTTTAAATTTATCATGATTATCATTTTATCATAATTAATATCATCATTAGTAAATATAAATATTGTTATTTATTGTTGGTAGAATAATAATAATAATTATTATTATTACAAAATAATACAACTTTTACTTATTATTATTATTATCAATATTATTTTATCAAATAAATATGCGATACAAAGATATTTTTACCACACGTAATATAATTACATTAATAATACATACTACTATATTTTTATGATATTAAGTGAACTTTATAAATTATATTACTTAAGATATATAAAAGTATATTTTTATCATATATAAATTTTAATATAAATTTTTATTTATTAATAAATGACTTGCATTATTTTTACTCTAATAAAATCTGATAAATATATTTAAATATATAAAAT